>NW_026607344.1:0-17500 GCF_029890125.1 Rhinichthys klamathensis goyatoka
TTGTGTTCGGATCTTTACTAGTTGTAAACGCAATCCGTACGACGTGATGGCATTCGTACCTGCCAAACGTCATTTTTTTTTTGTCTTTTTTTTTCTGGAGGACAGAGATCCGAACTCAATGTGGATAACGAGAACGCATTAAAAATACAAGGTGTAAACGCAAAGGTAAGATCAGAACACTTATTATCCGGATAACTTATCTGGATACAGATCTCATTTTAATACCAGGTGTGAATGGGGTCTTAGACTGCTTTCACCACTGTATTTGAAGACTATTATCTCTGTTATGATTGGCTAATCTCCTCATATGCAAAGTTCAAAGTTTTCAACCAAGGAAGTCCATCTGGCTGAATACTGAACAACTTTTGATATATAAAAAGCACTATGCAGCCATTT
The DNA here is from genome assembly GCF_029890125.1 of Rhinichthys klamathensis goyatoka. Taxonomy (NCBI): domain Eukaryota; kingdom Metazoa; phylum Chordata; class Actinopteri; order Cypriniformes; family Leuciscidae; genus Rhinichthys; species Rhinichthys klamathensis. The sequence goes on from NW_026607344.1 coordinate 397, forward strand.
TATTTCATTGATGGTAAAAGTCTTCCAAAAACATTTTCTAAACGGTTTCCAAAAACATTAAAAATGTTCTACTACTACTACAACTAATATTATTATACTTAAGTACTGTGCAATTAATATAATACTATCCAAAAGTCTGAGAAAATGTAATTTTTTTAATTTAAAATTTAGATTTTGAAAAAATGTAGAACAAAGCAAAAGTATGATACAAAAGATTTAGGAATTAGGAATTTAATAAATATTTCTCTGTTTAAATAATAAATATTTATAATCATTTTATTATAAAAGATATATGACATTCACCACGTTAACAAATTTCATAGCTGCTACTAAAATACACAAGATGCTCTTAGGAACATTATCAGATCAAGCTGTATGAACCATCAGGTTTTATTATATATCAGATTCCATAATTTATACTGTAATACATTTTTTTTTTTTTTTTTTTTAGTTTTCAATTAGAAAATAATGCACAATTCAAGCATTTTCACTAGTGGCCTGTATTTGGACCCCACAGTATATCTCTAAATGCTGAGATATTTCAAAATTAGTTTTGAAAGAACCTTTTCTAATGTTCTTCAGCAATAGTTCTTTCTGACATTGACCATATAATATATACTGTAGTTTATAAATACTGGACAGGTAATCATAATGCATCACCACATCGAGTTGGTTTAACATGCTGTCACTCACCATACACTGGCACTGCTGGCAGTTTTCCACCCAGGTTTCTCCATTACTGTATGCTAGCAGACCGTTCTGATGCAAACACTGAGAACTCAGACGAGGATCGCATTCAGGACAGCACAACACATCCACCGTGGGATTCTCACAATCACACACCATCCGCCTGCACATCACCAACCCCGACTAAAACAGGAGAGAAAGACAGAGACTGAGTAAAAAAACTCATTTCTCAGTTTTCCTTTGACTACAACTCCCATCAGTCCCTTTGGCTCACCTGACAAGAGCAGACCGAGCACCTGTCGTCATCCAGCACCCAGATCTGCCGTTGTGTTTCACCTTCCCCGTCATGGGCGCAGTCTCCCGTGCAGTTCCTGCCGTGCGGACAGCGGCAGTCGTAACCTCCGTCCACGTTAAAGCACACGGTGTCGTTGGCACAGCTGTGCCTCCCCATCTCACATTCATCAATGTCTACCAACAAGAAACAGACCACAATAAAAGTCACTGGTTAAATCCAAGGGGTCAAGGCTTAGCTGGTTAGCACGGCCCAGTTAGCCCCTGTTAGTAGATGTCGTAATTACAACCATGCTGAAGGGGAAAAGCATGTTTCTCTATTGACTTCCATTCAAAAGAAGCACTGTTTCATTAGAAATAAGTTACCTTCACATGACTCTCCATTGGCTGAGAACATTCCGTTGTCATGGTATCCGTCACGACACTCGCAGTGGTACCAGCCAGGTAGGTTGACGCAAGTGGCTCGACTGTCACACTCCACAAACCCATCGAGGCACTCGTCGATGTCTTAGGTGACAAGGTGGAGACATGCATGAGGAAACCCAAGAAATGTATGAAAAAAAGCACAGTGTCATTGTTTTTAACATTGACCATAATACTTTTTTTTGAGCATCAAATCAGCATATTAGAATGATTTCTGAAGGATCATGTGACACTGAAGACTGTAGTAATAATGCTGAAAATTCAGCTTTGCCATCAAATGAAGAATTATACATTTTATTTGAACAAACAAAGAAACAAAAACTGCCATAAAGTGCATATTCAAATGTTATGTTTTGCTAGACTGTATTATGCTGTATCCACAACCTTTTCAAATTCCTAAATGAATGCAGATCTTCATAAGTATATTTTGATGTCTGTCCACATAACACCACATAAGGAAGTAAGACAAATGGAGCTTTTGCCATGGTCGTCTTGAAAGGAGCGTATCCAACAGCTGTTGATAATGCTCTTCAGTATCTATTCAACTTCCAGTCCTTGTCCTTGGATTACACTCAGAAAGATACGAAGAGCGTCACACAGACCCAGTCAGTTCAATGACACTTCAAGGGTTAGAAATGATTTTGTGACTTTAACCCTAGGCTACAGATTGTGCTTCACCTCACCCATCTCATTAGATTGCTAAGGGGGAATTGCATTGTGTTGTATTTCAATGCCAATTTTAATGTCAGAAATGCAGGCAAGGCTGAGTAGAGGGGTCAAACGAAAGCTGAAGAATAATATGGGTTTGTGGGTATGTGTCAGAGAGAAAAAAAATTGTTCGTAGCCTTGAGAGTCTTTGTGAAAGAGCATAGAATATGAGAAACAGCCTAAAGGCCCTTGTGAATTAGGTCTGCATGTGTTGCTTGTAGTATCGCATGTCGCAGAGAAATATTAAAAGGAATAGTTCACCCCCAAAAAATGACAATTCTGACATTATTCCCCTTAAGTTGATCTAAAGCTGTTTGACTTCATTACACAAAAATAGACATTTAGCAGAATGTTCATGCTGCTTTCTTCTACACAAGTAAACGGAGACCAGGGGCTGTCAAGTTACAAAAATAACATTAAAAAAATGCATAAATCAACCAATAAAAACAGTCAATGCAGCTCATATTTAAAGTCTCCTGAAGCCAAAGGATAACTTCTGAGAGAAAAATACACCATAGCACTCAAAAAAAAATTGAGAGTCTTTTGAACGATTTTTGAAAGTCTCCTATGCTCACCAAGACTGTGGTTCTCAAAATTACAGTAAAAGTAATATTGTGAAATATATTGAAATAGATTTTAAAATGTAATTTATTCCTGTGATGGCAAAGCTGAGCATCATCACTCCAGTCTTCAGTGTCACGCGATCCTTCAGAAATCATTCTAATATGCTGATTTGCTGCCCAAGAAACATTTCTTATTATAATCAATGTTGAAAACAGTTGTGCGGCTTTTTTAAATGGAAACTGTGATACGTTTATTTCAGGATTCTTTGATAAATAGAAAGTTAAAAAGAACAGCATTTACTTGAAATAGAATTCGTTTATAACATTATAATTGTCTTTAATTTCACTTAAATGACATTCATTGTTGTGTAAATTCAAAATACTGCACATTAGAATGCATCAGAGCAGGCTTGTGAACATTCGAATATGAACATATTCTAATATGTACGGCAGAACATTCCTTTTTGACTAAACTGTCCTTTTACTCTGAGGAACATTCTGAGGAACATTTCATCAGAAACAGAATGTCTGGTATAAAACATTTTCCATGCAAGATTGCTTCACTTTTGTCAAGATTTCACTCCCCTAACACAAAATCCCTCCTCCATTAAAAACAGAGAATGGCGAAAATAACACAAACAATACTGAATAATACATAGATGCAGTGCTGATGACATTTATTCATTTTCTTCCTTGAGCACAAACACACAGCGCACTCATCTCTCTCAGAGGAATGGCTGGCATTTGTGCTGTCAGAAAGCAGTCGCAAGTATTGATTGACTGTGTATTCACGGGTAAACCCCCAGGGTTCCCGCTGTCCTGCAGCCCTGCCACTAATTTGTCACGGAATGTCACAAGTCGACAGCACAATACATAGTCTCCATCTCATTTGCTCCATCTTCAGCATTTGGGATCCTCATACACTTCCATTTGTGTGCATTGGTGAGTTTTGCTCTAGCAAAACCAAGGGCGCAGTTTATTTTAGAGGGGACCTATTCAAAGTCTTGATTTTGTTTTTGGGTCTACTAGAATATGTTTTCATGCTCGAATGTAAAAAAAAACCCAGATTTTTTCACATATTTTACATTATTGCAGCACCTCTCTTCCCAGTCTGTCAGTAATGCTCTGTTTAGTTCCTGTCTCTATAGGCCCTGTTGGGCGTCGACCGGCCACACCGTCGGCACTAGTTGGACATCTTCAGGGGTATTTTGGCCAATTGAGCATGTTGAATCAGCGTCCGTTGGCATCAGCGCCATCGGTGAGAGAGAGAACTCTAAATGGTTGTTCAGTTTAGCGAACGAGTTGGTGCACGAGAATAAAAGCGAAAGTAATGAAAGCAAGCAAAGATGTAAAGATGGCACAGACAGAAGGCTGCTCTAATTTTACGTCATCTTCCCTGAGCATTCCAATGCGCAAATATTTTCATAACAATATGAGCCACCTGGAGTGAAGAAAGTGATCAGCATGATATATATACAGTATATACAATCTACAATCCCATGAGGACGGTAATAGTTATGGGTCCACAGTGGTATCCTCAAGTCAATTTCATCAGGGACGATTCTTCAAACGGCAAGTCATCAATCCACTCGGTCCCTGAACATCTTGGCTGTTCCCATCCCAGCTATCTCCTTCATCTGCCCTGCTCTCGTTCCCACCCCCTTCCCTTCATCCTCCCCCTCCATCCTCACACTAATGAACAGATTCACACCCACTGCTGGGTCTCGCCGGGGAGCTCGGCACTGTAAAAGGGCCTCGATGCAAACGAGGGAGTCGAAGTGCGGTTGTGTGCATGAAAGCCTGGTCCCATTCTCAAACAAAGTCTTTTTCTTTTCTTTTTTTTTTTTAACAGGAAGTTCAAAAGCAAACCTTTTCTTAATGAGAATACAGACAGCAGATCCTCAGAGTTTCCCAAACAAAAGCAGAGATTCGGAGGAAAGTCTTATCTTTGAAGTCGAAGTGAATTACTGTTTGCAACCCATTTTATTGGTGTTGGTGACATATTTCAAAGTGAAACGGATATTCAATGAGACCCAAAGTTTTGGAATAACATGATGAAACAATAGGACCTGGAAAGAGCATTTAGAAAGTAAACTTCACTGTAAAAAAAAAAAGAAAAAAAAGTTGCTGCCTTAAATTTTTAAGTACAATCAACTTAGATGTTTCAGTAATTACAACTTAAAGCTGCAGTCCGCAGTTTTTCCTCTTTGTCGCCATCTCTGTTCGAAATCTACAATTGCAGTCATTCGCGGAATTATCAACTTTACGTGAATTGAACTTCGACACGACACAGAGTGGATGAACACAATGTTTGAGGAGAGTGTGCAGCTGTCAGTCACCGCGCCGATGTGGATACTGGCATTCAGAATCACAGATTATTCTTTTTGGAAGTATGACCAACATAATAATTTTCACCGGAAAATGTCATCTGAACAAGTAAGAAACATCCACTTTTGTTCTGGTTCTGACATTGCAGTAAATCGCGCTGATTAAATCTAAAAATCTCTTATCATATCACGCAAAACCGTGCAAATTATACTTTGTTCTCAAATTGTTAATGTTAACAACGTCAGCATTGCGTGCCTACATGTAATGTCCTTCCGATATGTATCCTTGTTTTCGCATGGGTCCGGTTGCTGTCTCTTTTTTCTGTAGCCGCTCCGAAGTCCGAACAAAGTCTTTTGCATTTTACAGTGGGTGAATCTGTAGTCACTGGTGATCGTCGTTTGAACCTTTCTGGATCCGCCATCAAATTGATAAGTTTAATTATATCAAGTGCTGTGAGAAAAGGCTATAAATCTCCACCTCCAGCATCCTCACACGCAATATAGACGACTAGCCGAGACTCCTTCTTTATGTGTACAGATGTGACGTAATGACTCAAAGACATGCTCGAATCTCCCGCGGAAATCCACCAGTACCACTGAAATTAAAAATATTATTGCAAGCTTACCGCTTTCAATCGAGCTACGGCAAGCAGATAGTTTTGAACACTGGCTAGTTATGTATTTTCTCAAATATGTATTTTGTATCATTTTTAACCCCAAAAAAGCTACGGACTGCAGCTTTAAATTACATTAAAATTACTTACATTATTTGAATCTTGTATAACTTATAAAAAAAGTTAAGTTAAAGCAATGTAAAAGTATAAGTTGTCATAACTTATTGATCATTAAAAGCAAATATATCCTATAATATAATATCTATATCCTATAAATATATAATTAATAATATACATACAAAATTCTGGTGAAATGTTTTATTGTACATTAAAATTTATAATAATAATATATAAAATAATATAAAGATACAAAATACAATGTATAAAATTAAAACATATCATTAATTTACATTATATTATTACATTATAATATTATTTGTATATTAGTTGTGCAGTGTTAATCCGGATAAAACAGAGGTCTGTGTTGCACAGCAAGGGAAGACGTTCAACGGCTAAACTCTAATTATCTCCACCTCATTAGACATGATGAGTAACGACTTGGAATACATGAACCCAATGAAGCAGACATAATCAGAGCACTTAAATAAACATGGAGAAGTTTTATCGGAGGACAGATCCAGCAGCTGTTTTGAATCTCTTTGTACACACAATTTTACGCTCCTCCCTGTAGGCCTTTCTCACTAGAGCTTCTGAAGATATTCTCATTAAAATTTGATAGGGGTAGGGCTCCATTCTAGCTTAATATTAAGAGTAAACACTTCTCAAGACTCCCATTCGGGTGCAAAGACGCATTTAAGGTGTTCAGTGACACAATGCAGCCATTTTATCCGCAAGTCGAATGTGCTTACGTCCCCTTGCTATACACCCATCACATAAAGAATTAACAAGTAGCCTGCAGAAACGTCTTGATTAAGAAGCAGGACCCCGAGCCCAGGGCGTTTAACCCCTGAGGACCTGCTGTAATTGGGTTTCCTTTATGAACAGAGCATGTGTGAAGCATCTGAGCCAATCCGATGGATAATACATGGTGCCAGCTAGTCTTCTAAGAGGTAAGAGCTGAATATGAAAGAAAATGTGACTCTCTACAGCTTTCTTTTTCAGGGGAAGATAAAAAGAGAGCGATTCTTATTCAGAAAGCATCTCTGCAGCAGGATATTTGATGGAGAAGATAATTCTGTGTCTTTGTGCTTCGGTCGATTACTCTCATTAAAGAACAGAATCACAACAAAAACAATGCTCTTATCAAATCATTTCTCTATTTTACCAGGAGTACAATATCCCCTGAACTAATGGATTGCTTTGTATTTACAAAACTGGCAGGGAGTCGCCATATGTGGTCATATGTGCCAACGTCAAGCTGGCATGGATAAAAAAAGAAGAAGAAGAGAGGCTTACTGACAAAGACGGAGAGTTTAATAATGCAGTTCCTTTAGTGGAGGGAAAGGAGGTTTCAAAGGGATGAAGAACAGACTTTTCTTTGCCTCTTATGTTTGTTTGTGCAATATTTATCCTCTTTTGTGCCTTTGTCATAACATTATATTTCCCCTCAGAGGAAAAAAGAAAACATGAGGGAAAACCGTGAGGGATTACAGACGACTGAGCGCACAAAACAAGCATAAAGTGCATAATCTGTCCTCCATCACACAAATATTTATACACAAAAATGCCACAACATCATGAAAACCTAAATGCATTTGGAAATCAGTGTCCAAAAGTCAGAGCTCACAATAAAAATGTGGGTTTCGAAATCTAATTTAATAAGAAATCTAATAAGAAAACAGTTTTAGGATTATGAGAAATGTAAAAAAAAAAAAAAAATGTTGAAACATTCATTAATAATTATTAAATATTTTGTGATTTTACAAAAATAAATAAATGAATAAATAAAAACAATATTGTGTTCTTTTTCTTTTGGTCATTTCTCTCTGTAATTCGCAAACAAACAATGAATGAATGAATAAACAAATAAATAAATGTGGTCTTGTTTTTTTCTCTGTACAACATTTTAGTTTTTTTTTTTTTTTTTTTTTTTTTTCCTCTCTTTATTTCTCTTCTTTTTGTAAGTTTAGCTCTGTAATTCACAAACAAGCAATAAATAATAACACTTTATAATAATGTTCCATTTGTTTACATTAGCTAACTACAAGTTAACATGAACTAACAATGAAAAATACTTCTAAAGCATTTATTAATAGTTCATGTTAATTTCAACATTTACTAACATATTCTAAAATCAAAAGTTGTATCTGTTAATATTATTTAACAGACCTGAGCTAATTTGAGCTAACAATAAACAGTTGACTAACATTTACAAAGATTAATAAATACTGTATGATTTGCTCATTGTTAGTTAATATCTTGTTAATGCATTAACCACTGTTAACTAATGGGACCTTATTGTAAAGTGTTACTTACTAACTGACTAACTAAATAAATAAAGCTAAAAAGAAATAAGAAAGATCTATAGGTTTTACCATGTTTATTAAGCTGTTTTCCTACTGTACGTAGTTATTTTCAGCTTTTACAATCCTTGTGTGGACATTTGGTATAATGTAGGCAAAACCTGACCCAAAGCTGTGAGTTTGTCTGTGTGTCAGCCAGTTCTCTCTCCAAGAACGGTGAGTCAGGCGTTCAGCACACACAGTGTCTCGCAAACCACACCTCACTCTATCTTCTCTCTATCTCTCCACCAGCTGTCTCCCTTAGTCCCCATGCCTCCTCATTTCCTCTCTCCTCACTCCTCTTTTTCTCTTTCCCTTCATCATCCCTCTGTCACTCACACATAGGAGCGAGTGGGTGTTGGACCGGTTTGTAAAAAACCACCGGCAGATGCCCTGCTGGGTAACGTTGAGCAAAGGGTTCTGAGGTCTCTGCTTCTCTATCTCTCTTTCTCTCACACACACACACACACGGACGGACGGACACACACGCGCGCACACACATGCAGATCCCCAGAGCCATGAAAAAGCTTCATGTCTATCTCTCTTCTTCTGTTCCAGAGTTCAGTGTCTCACTTGAAATCATACCTGCCAACAGAAGCCTGCACTGCAAAAAAAAAAAAATTTAAATAAAAAAAAAATTCCTAATCAGTATTTTTGGCTTGTTTTGGAGTATTTTGTAACTTCCTTATAGCTAAAAACTGCACGATATTTTAGGTTCGATTTTCGATCATATATTTTCCTTATTTTAAGCATAACCCTTGTAAAATATTGTCATATATATATTGTCATATATGGGCTATATATATATATATATATATATATATATAAAATAAGAAAAATATATTAGCTGAAATCAAACCTAAAATATTGTGCAATTTTTCATTCTCCTATAATTAATAGTTCTAAAGAAGTTTCAAAATACTCTGATTAAGAAAATACATATATATCATTTATATATATATATATATATATATATATATATATATATATATATATATATATATATATATATATATATATATATATATATATATAAATTTTTTTTGCTCTGTGTTCCCTTTCAGGGAGAACTTGTCCTCACCATGACATGACAAGTTCTCAGCATCAAGTCATTTTTCTGTCAACACTAAAAGTAAAATACTGCATGAATCCACAAAATCACAGCCCTTCAGAACATATTTAATGTTTAATATACAGCTATGAGTGGATGGGTCTAGTCAGTCCAGTGTGACAAAATACAAACAAAGCAACTGGTAAGCACTTGCCGTGGTCGATTAGGACACTAACTGAAATTACATGGAAGTGATGTGATCTAAATCTTGATGCTTTCATATCACATTTAGTTACAACACGTTGTCGGGGGAAACAGGTTTCATCTATCTTCACAGTCAGACGTATTTTTAAAATGCAATGACATAAAGCTGACCAGTGAATCTTGCTGATTGACATTACAATGAAAGAAGAGTACAAGAAGACTGAAGATATTAGTTGTCATAACTTCACCATACTGACAAAATAATAAAAAATGATGATGATTAAATTATATGTATTTATATAAATTATATGTAAATGACATGTATTTAAATGAAATTACAACTAAATTAATATTAATAATTTATATTAATATTTATCTTACATTTGTTAAAATAAAAAAGAATTTCACTAGCATTGGTATCAATTACTGAAAATATTATATTTACATTTTTATAACCATCATTATTATAATTTATTATGTAATTATATATTTTTTATGTTAATTTATATTAATATTACAATATGTTTATACATTTCAATATATTAACATTAACTATAATTCAAATGTTATATCCATTATTATTATTATATTAAGTATTTATATTTTTCTTTTTTAAATTAAGTTATATTATATTTAAATATTTATATTATATTTAAATATTTATATTATGTTTAAATATAAAAACGTAAAATATATAATTAAATATTATAAATAATAATGTGGTATTTTAATTATTATAAAATAGAAAACATGAATTTTATTTGTTATACTCCATTATAATACATTTATAATACATATAAGACATTATTCGTCAAATTCATAGCAAACCAGTGTCATGAAATATTGAACAGTCCACAGAGAGACATCTTTGGCCATGTTCACATTCGTGGAAATCATCTGAGAGAAATCTCACTTGCCTGGAAAATATAAAAAATAAATCACCTCTCCTCCGCCTTCTTGAAGCTCTGAATATTTCTGCCAACTCAGTCCATCACTATAATATGAAAACTCTTGAGAGGCGACATCGCAGTATGTGAATATGTTGTACAATTTTCTCCACTCTCATTTTTTTTGTTTTGTTTTTTGTTGTTGCTCTAGCTCCCCGTTGAAAGGTTACAGGAAATGCCCTTCCATTGGCCTAATTGCATCTTACCTGTCTCACATCTCTTTCCAGTAAAGCCTTGCTGGCAGACGCAGGTATCTGGAGTGACGCATGAACCTCCGTTGAGACACTGGCCCTCACAGAGCGCTGCACACATTTCAACACAACACACACATTTCAGCAGGGCTTCACCATACCAATGAAAAACAGGCTGAGCTAATGCATGTGTGCAGTGTAGCCATGCAAACAGTACGGATTGTGATTTCCATTATTGGGGAAAGAAGTAATGCATTACAATTTTGTGTTACTCCCTAAAAAGTAAACACATTGCTTGTTATGGAAAGTATGAGTTGTGTTATTTTTTGCTTTACTTTTTGTCACTTGCAGGGCTGGGTTTGCTTGTTTGTTATTTGATAACAAAAAACAACAACAACAAAAAAATTCTGGCAATGTAAAGTTCCTTTCCCACCAGAAATGAAATGAATAAGCCCACACCGGTACAGTAGAGGTTAATAAATGGGAAAACTTCCTAAAGTAGCTTTATATATTTGATAAAGTAACTAGTTTTATTTGTAAATTTAAAAGTAATGCATTACTTTAATTGTTACTTATAAAAAAGTAATCTAAAAATTTCTTCAAATTTAATGAGTTTGGTAAGTACTGTCTAACTGACATGTACACTATATGGAGAGAAAATGTATCATTCTGAATTTAAGCCATGCAGTGCAAATACAGTCTGCTTCGCGTTGTTTAATTGAATAATTACTTTTATTGGAAAAACCTGTTTACTTAATTGAGAAATAAAACATAAATTCCTTTTAAATTTTAACTAATTCATATTAATGTCAACAATAAATATATAATAATGTATAATGAAAGGAAAACTACAATAACTTTTAGCATAATTTGTTAATAATCTTTAATAATTGTTTCTTTTATTCGCTGTTAATTTGGGTTAAAACTGTTTACTTGAATAACTTGAAAAACTTTAATTAAAAATACTGTTTGTTTTAATAAAATATGTTACTATTTATTATAATTAAAAACAAACAATTTGCTATATATTTGTAAGATTTATTTTTATTGTGTTATTTGCTTGTAATTTTTTTTTTTTGGTCTTTATTTTTCTTACTGTTCTTTGAATAATTACGTGAAAACCTGTTTTATTAATTAAGAAATACTTTTTTTTTTTATTACATTTGTTCATATTAAAATTAACATATATTTATATTAGCACAGCCTTATAAATGTTTTCATATAAATATTTATATAAACAATTACATTTGTTATTGGAAATATTATACTGTGTAATATTAGTAAAGTGTGGAGTTCAGATGTTTGCGCTTACCTCCGCAGACGGTCCCGTTGCCGACGTACCCTGGTTTACAGGAGCAACTGTGTCCGCCAACCGTATTGAAGCAAAGAGCGTTTTCGTCACAGGTATTCAGTCCACGCACACACTCATCGTGCTCTGAAAACACAAGGGGAGTGTGCGTCAGTGTGTTTCTGCACAATTTCCTCTAACTTTTTGCACGTTCTGCACTTTCCTTGCAGCTGTTTCTCTCGGAGGGAATACAATTCCATCTCAAAGATGAAAAACAGGCAGAAGGAGAGAGAAAGAGACAGAAAGAAAGAATAAAATCACTGAAAGGGGAAGGAGTCAGATGTGGATGTTCACAGACTGCAGTGAACAGGGACACTGCTGGTAAAACTCTTCAGCGACTCTGACATGACTATATTACTGGACTAAAACACTGATTTATAATAAAGACATCAAAGCAGTCCATTTATTGTTTAAAAGAACAGGGTTCAACAGTTCAGTAATAACAATGAAAAATCTTTCTTTGAATTGAACTTGATCATGAAACATTCAACAATCATCTCACAATGTTACAGTCTTACAATGACCTCCAGGTGACCCCAAGCCTTTGCTCAGACTGCTTGAAATGCCTCTGCTTCAGAGACTCATTAATATTTCTGTTTGGGACAAAATGTTCCCAAAGCAGCCAGGAGTTCATATTCCCAATTCGTATGTATGATATATATTTATATATATATCAAATCATACGAATTCGTACAAATTCATACGAATCAGTCAAATTTTACTCACTCGTACGAATTGGTCGTGAGATCAAAAAACAGTGGTGAAACTTCAGTGAACCTCATAACAACAACACTGTCATTTTATACTGAACATCCATTGTTCATACTTTACATTATTTGTGGAGCTTAAATTGAACTGTAGCATTTAAAACGATTTTTCTTTTTCTCCTCATTGTAAGACCAAAAAGAAAAAAACTATTTGGTCCAATACCAGCTCCATTGGCTTCCCTGATGCACTCCCTGTTTACCTCAATCATTGATATTACAGTCATGCCAGCGTTTGACTGAGATGAATTCCTCACTGTGGACGTGTTTGTGTGGTCTGTCTGATGTCTCATCTGCGTTGACTCATCTGCCTATGACGGCTAAAGTGACATCAATTATCCTCCTAATTATTCATTAAATTATTCATTAACAAGGCTCTTCTCTCCTTCTCTCACACATATTCATTTATTTTCTAGCTTCCAGATGGGCAGATCTGTCAGCCACCACCAGGTGGAAAATAGAGAATGTTCTCTCTGCTTCTCAGGCATACACTGTCTGTCTGTCTGCCTGTCTGTCTGTCTGTCTGTCTGTCTGTCTGTCTGTCTGTCTGTCTGTCTGTCTGTCTGTCTGTCTGTCTGTCTGTCTGTCTGTCTGTCTGTCTATCTATCTATCTGTCTGTGGAAAATAGAGAATGTTCTCTCTGCTCAAGTTATATATATCAAGTTATTTAATCATATATGCAATAAGTGATTCACATATAGTTTTTATTCATACTTTTGTTGAATGCACATCTTTCCTGAATGTTGGTTGAATGCATATCTTTCATGAATGTCTTATGATGTCTGTGACTAATCTTCTGTGGCCCTGAGCGAGAACATTAAATACAGGCTTTTTGTCTGTATGTATACTAAGGAGTGTGATAAACTTAAAGAAAACCCTCATCATATGATCAGGTTTCTCTGCTGACCCTATTAACGGACAGGGGTCAATTTCTGTATGGCTCTATGATTTGTTTTACTTCTTTCATACATATATCTCTCAAGAAGTAAAGTAATTGTTATTTCTTCTCTCTGAGGATGGAAGGTTTTATCAGTATGTTGCAGGTCTCATGACACGGGGTGGCAGGTCTCATGACGCTTTTCGATGGCCCCTCCGAGGTCATTACTGGAGCTTCGTGACTTGAATGACAGCTATCTTGATTGATGTCAACGTACCCTTCTATCTATGTATAATTGGTTAGACTTTATGTCCTCTGAGCCAATCAGAAGTGAATGTTTATGTAATGTATGCCCTTGAAAACAGTATAACTGGTGTACGATTTTCATGTAAGGTAGAGGTAGCTTGCGACCTCCTCGTGAGACTTTGGCTCTACCAATTGAACTGCAAACTATTCTTCAGTAAATTTTACTCTTCACGACTTCACGACTCCTGGTCTTCTTTCATCATATCTGGTCCTGGGTCTTATAACTGTTACCCCCTAACACTAACTAACTAACTAACTAACTAACTAACTAACAAACTAACTAACACACTAACTAACACACTAACACACTAACAAACTAACTAACAAACTAACAAACTAACAAACTAACTAACTAACTAACTAACTAACTAACTAACTAACTAACTAACTAACTAACTAACACACTAACTAACTAACTAACTAACTAACTAACTAACACACTAACAAACTAACTAACTAACTAACTAACTAACTAACTAACACACTAACTAACACACTAACTAACACACTAACTAACTAACACACTAACTAACTAACTAACTAACTAACTAACACACTAACACACTAACTAACTAACTAACTAACTAACACACTAACTAACACACTAACTAACACACTAACTAACTAACTAACTAACTAACACACTAACTAACTAACTAACTAACTAACTAACTAACACACTAACTAACTAACTAACTAACTAACTAACACACTAACTAACTAACTAACTAACACACTAACTAACACACTAACTAACACACTAACTAACTAACTAACTAACTAACACACTAACTAACTAACTAACTAACTGACTAACTAACTAACTATCTATCTATCTATCTATCTATCTATCTATCTATCTATCTATCTATCTATCTATCTATCTATCTATCTATCTATCTATCTATCTATCTATCTATCTATCTATCTATCTATCTATCTATCCTCCTTAGAGTTTACTTCTCTTCTGTTTTATCTCCCAAAATCCCAGTGTTTACGCCTGTCTGTCTTTTTCTTCACCATGTGTTACTTTTCATCTCCTCAAATTCCTTCCAGTGAAGTGAAATTGCTTAATCAACTTTAGTCATAAATCTTACAACACAGATCTTTAAATCGCACTCATTAAAATGTCATTAAATCATCTCATTAAAATGCATTTTGACTGATGAATGATGCTGATTGGTTGGGTGTTTTTTATACTGCGGTTCCTCATCAATGAACATCCCAGGATGCATTTACAGCTGAATTGAGAATCGTTCAACAACATAAATGCAGATCACATATTCAATCTGAATGCTCTGCTTCTTTTCAGATCGAACAGAGAGACAAAACCATATGCCTCTTCTCAAGTATGCAACAAAATCGCTTTTGGAAGAGATGTCGCTTTGTGTTTGTACATAAAAGGGATGGTACATCCAAAAATTATAATCATTTACTCATCCCCATCTTTCGAAAACCTGTATGACTTATTCTGTGGAAAACAAAAGTGGTCACCATCCACATTCACTGCATGTAACAGAACAGCGTGAACATTCTTCAAAACATCTCCTTTTGTTTTCCATGAAGCAAAGTCACACGGATTTGGAATGACATGAGGGTGAGTAAATGCTAATGTCGAGGTGAACTATCCCTTGAAAAATAGAAACTAAACAAAGGTGAAATCGCTCTGATCTTTGAAGAAACATTTACACTGACATCTCTGTCCAGAACAACGCATAAATGAGCTGATTGGAGACTAACATCCTTTTACGCTTAACATCTGCTGACTGCTCAAGAGGAACTAATGAGGAATTGTGTGAGAGACACATGAAGAAAGGAAAGAGGAACTCCACGATGTCCATTATCAATACCATTTACTCTTTTTTGAAACAATAAATGCTAACTAATAACTGGTACTGTTCATGTAACTGACAAAACCTCTTATCATGCCAACAAGTTTGTTCATTGCAGAGTAAAGGATGCAATTAGTAAATATCACTGAGCCGATCGTGAAGGCAAGACAGAGCAATAATGAACAGAAATGGAAACAGTGGAGCACAATTAAAATAATTACAGTAATTTAAATAACGTCTGATGTTTTAAATTAAAATAAGATCGGCTGATTAAAAGTGTTCTCGTTTTATATCAGGTAAAGTCTATTCCAGCTTCAAATTAAATGAATTCCAGTTTCAGCTGAAGTGACTGCAGCCTGCAGATTATCTCATAAAAATCCCACAGGCAAAATATGCAATATATTTCTCTGTGTGACTGCACACATGAATAATTGAAAATAATAATGTTTTGCCATCAGAACGCCAGCCTCACTGAGACTCTAAGTCAGAACAGAAGCACAGCTTTGAGCCAATCAACAACAGACGCACGGCTTTCAACCAATCATCAATGGGCTACAGATCCAGAGGGAAGGAGGAGAGATTAAACACATGGAGTTAAACTGATAACTGCTGTGAGTAATGATTTTATTAGATTAAAGAAGCAGGGTGTGCATTTCAATTAAAAGACATCTCTCACCTGTACGTTTTGAGAAGAAGACACAAACTGAATACTATGATTCTAGAATAGAGTTTTGGCCTTTGAAAGGTCATTGTGAAAACCATTTATTTCATATCACTTTCTATGACCAAAAAAACACGTTCTAGACAGGCAAATTTAACATTATAACTGACTCGACACCTCCAAATATGTTTGGGGCTCAAGTCTGTTCAAATGATACAAGTAAGTTTCCTCCTCAACCTCTGAGTATGCAGCTTTGCTTGAAGAAAGCAATGAAAAGCAAGCAACGTTGAAGCTTGTTCCATAGTGCGCTTATGCTTTCATACATAAATCAAGCCCTTTCCATTACAAAACAACAACATGCAGCATTAAAGTGAACAGAGTTCAGAGAACTTGATGGCGAGGTCGGTGTAATGCAGACTACTTGAAAATAATTGCAATATAATAACAATGCAGCTGGCCTTGATTACTCATGGATTCCTGAGATAATCAGCAGAAAGAAAACAAATCTAGAATATAGTTTCCAAAATAAAAGCTGAATTGTTGTTGGCCACGATGCACCTTACAGCCCAGGTGCAATTTTTTTTTAATGCTTTTTTGTATTTATTGAGACAGAAACCTTCCTGGACTCTGTTGTAATTAATTGAGTTTTAAAGTAGGTCACCGAAGACTCGTGTAGCTGTTCCCTTGCACCGTGTTTCGCTTCCTTATCCGGTGCTCCTGAAGAGATTTAATTGCTTTTTTAAGTTAAAGATCAGGAACACGTACCATCTGTACTTTCCATCAGTGAAAACTTTCGCATATACTGCCTTTCTTGAACTTTTTGTTTCATTCTTGTTCTTCCTCTATTG
>NW_026607344.1:22500-162500 GCF_029890125.1 Rhinichthys klamathensis goyatoka
CTTTCATCGGCAACTCCTCCTTCTGTGATTGCAGGCAATTTAGTGATTTGTGAAAGCCCTGTTATTTGCTTATACAAAACAGAAATTTTAAGCAAGCAAATATGTGGCAGGTTTGTCTGTGGGAGTTTGAATACCTTGGCAGTAGGCGCTGTCGTCCCTGAGCGCATGATATCCCTCTTTACAGCTGCAGCAAGCTCCTGCCTCTAGGTTAATGCAGTCCGAATTCTCCACACAATTGCGGTTGTAACCATCAGCACAGAAATCATGCCCTGGGAGTGAGATAAAGTAGAAGTGCTTGCAATGCCTAAATCTGACATTTATAATTGATGGATTATAAATGACACTTTTCCCCCCATGTGTTGACAAATTTTCAGCTCCTACTAATAGATGAAAAACTATACAGTACGTTCAGTTGGGGAGGATTTATTGTTCACCTACTCCTGGCTAATTGGCATGAAATACCATGTTGGGACGTTTTGGGACATCGCATGTCCTGCGGTGTGACAGGCTATACACCATCTAAAACCATTTTAAACAGCATTTTGCTAATTATTTTATAATTGTTAATAAATGACTTCTTAATGGGGTTTTAATTGGTCTATTTTACTTGTTTTCCTTAAAATCAGTTTACTAAGCCTATTAAGCCTTGTTTTAATAGATTGTATCTTAAATGTAACTGTACATTCGTCTATTGCACCGGTTTCACTAGTGTTTAACTTGTTTACACTGAAAACAAGTAAAGAAACGATATCTTGTGCAGTGTTGCTTGTCAAATAAATTGATTAGATATTTTAACTTGAAAATTTGAGAAAATAATAAAAAATATATATTTTGCAGTGCTTATATATCTCAAATTAATAGAAAGAATACATGGTCTATTAAGGACTATTTGTACTTTAAAAAAATAAATTTTCACACCACAAGATTCTTTAAAAAATAGTGAAACATTGAAGTGTAAACTGAATGACATCATGATGTAAAAAAATGAGTGCTTTTGCAAACAAAAAGCAAAAAAACATAACAAAAATTACTATGTGTCTCACATTGCTATATTTACAAAATTGTTCAAAAATGTTACTGCACACTGTGGCTCGATCTGTGAACTGAGAGATGCGGTAAAGTCAAGCATTACCTGGCCTTTGAAGCATCACCGGTACACTGGGGTGTTATGTGTGTGTGGTGATATGTGTGAAGACTGGAAAAGATGTTTGCTGTCATGCACAGTCATGGCTTGGTGTTGAGCACAAATCTAGTTTGTGTGCACAGTGGTCAAAGGTGGCTGGCCTTAATATGACTCCAATCAGTAGAGTGAAGAAGGTGTGTGTTGGTTCTGCGTGTGTGAGTGTGTCGCACCTCTGCACACTTTGCAGCAGCGGTCTGTGAGTGTGATCTGCTCTGACTCTGGGCAGTTCAGCTCTGGACAAGTAGTCATCTCAACCCTACGCATACTTCGATCCTGCAAACACACAAACAAGTGTTTATGCAATTACTCTTGCAAGTCAAACATCCAGGTTAAAATAGCTGCTAGTTAAGATGCTAGTTTCTGAGCCTGAATTCAAATCCTTGAATTCAAACTCACAAACAGACCCAGACATTATTCAAATTCAGATTCTGCCTAGAATTCAAATTCAGAATCAGACCCAGATAGAATTCAAATTCAGATTCAAAAGCTGCTTGGCATTCTAATTTATAACCAGACTCATGCAAAATTCCAATTCTGCCTGGAATTCCAATTCCTAACCATGCCGAGAAAAAAAAAAATCGAATTCTGCCTGGAATTCTAATTCCTTACCATACAACACAAATATAACCAGAACCAGATCGACTTCAAATTCTGCTTGGAATTCAAATTCATAATCAAACCCAGACAGCATTCACATGCTGCTTGGCATTCCAATTCATAACTAGGCCCAGGTAGAATCAGCACCAGCAGAACTCAGATTTCCACAGAATTGGAAAATTGCAGAGGGATCAGATTCTGGTTTGGGCCTGCTGAAAACCTCCCGACCATCGGCCTGCACTTACTCTACTTACCCTGCATTCAAACAGCAGACAGTTTCCCTCAGAGTCGTGTACGCTCTTATGATCACCTTCCACGTACACTCTTCCTCTGAACAGACACACGGCTAAAGACGGAAAGATATAAAGAGAAAAAGAAGAAGAAAACAAGGAACACGCAAGAAATTAAAAGAATAGAGACAAAACAAAGCGATTTAGAGCGCAAACCAGTAAAGCATCGATTGAACAAGCATGTTAGATTACCGGTACGCCAACCAGAGCGCACAGTGTTAAATAAAGCCCTGGTCATCAGTCAAACTGCTATTAGCTTCTGCACATTAGCTCTGCTCACTCAAACACAACATGCTGCACACTGGCCTTGAATTATTAATGATACCAGAGAAAGTGTGTGACAGCGTTGTGTGTGTGTTGACATTCGCATTTGTGGCAGCGGTAACCTAGCAACACAGGGATGTGGTCAGTTTGTCATCAAGACCGCAGCATGATTATATAAAAGATTTTGGGTGGGAAAAGATAGTGAGGTGAGAATCGAGAAGATGGAGAGATAAAGGAGCAAACATGAGACAAAAGGAGAGAAAGGAAAAGTTGTAAAATATATGCAGCTCTATAGATGCGTGGCCTCATTTTGAGTGTGTGTGTCTGTGTGTGTGTGTGTGTGTGTGTACTCACGCTGGCACTCTTTACAGCATTCTCCATGCATGTAGATTGGAGCTGTATCAGGAGGGCACTGAGGGGGTGGACAGAAAATACTCTCACACTCCACTGTACCATTCTGCAGATGGAACACACACACCATCATCATCATCATTGTCAATAAAACAGCATCACAATCAAATGATTCAGCAAAATAAGCTAAGAGAATCAGACATTTCATGAGTGATGCAGGCAACTTAGACTAAAACAAATCCCAATAAATACTTGTGCGTTCCAACACTGACAACTACAAAACAGCTAGACTTGCCAAACTTCTGTACTATAATATGGCTTTTTTTTAATCTTTAATAAATGTACAGCCTTATTCAAACGAGTTGGCGCGTATGGTCGGTTGTTGTGTGCTGCAGTAGGTAGTATGCCATACGGAACCGTTGCCACTGAACCTGCTTTAACAACGACAGTAGGGCTTCGACAGCCTTAGTCAAACGGGTTGGCACGTATGGTCGGGATGCGGTGAGATTGTGGCGTTAGAGATTGTGGTTAGGAGATTGTGGTTAGGTCACATCAAGGGTTTATGCCAGTGAACTACGAGGAAGGAGCAACCTCAGCAGCCGGAGGGATCTCAAGCACAAAGAAGGAAAGAAACGCTGATGTACAGGTAAGTAAGCTGGGCTGAGTTGAGAAGGGGACGGAGGGGGGTTACTCTGGGACGCCAGAATCACTGTCGAGCCCTCTTGAGGTGTCGTGGGCTAGTCGACGAAACACTGAGGATGGAAGGTGCCCACTTGAAGACCCCAGAGATGTACCCTACTCAGCTCAATCCAGACGGTTGTCATGCTGATCCGCTGGGGAGGCCGCACTGTGGCTGATCCCCGGAGCCAGCATCGCAGCCGTTGTGTGTGCTGACGCGCCAGGAAATATACTTCAGCCATTAACACCAGACAGAAGGATATTCACATCACCATATGGAAGGAAGCGTAAATGGATGGAGACGCATAGGTTACTGTAAAGCTACGTCTTAGTTGGTGCTTATCTTGGCGAAAGCCGAGTGCAAATCAGCATGAAGTTTTAACATCTACTCTCCTGTAATGGAAATCAATGATTTAAGGATGTTTGGATATTTTATTCTGTGGTGGAAGCAGGCAATCAAAAAAGGTAATTGCGACTTTTTTTCTCACAATTCAGCCATTTTTTCCGTGCAATTCTGAGTTTACATCTCACAATTCTGAGACTTTTTTTCTCAGAATTGTGAGGTATAAACTCGCTATATTCCATGTTATGAAAAAAAGGTCAGAATTGTGAAAATTAAACTTGCAATTGTGAGAAAAAAAGTCTTAATTGTGAGAATTCTGAAAAGTCTGAATTTTGTATTTTTTTCCATTTCATGGTGGATACAAGCTTCCATATTACAGAGCCCCGGCTTAAAGGGACATGGTGATGTTAAAAAAGATCTCGTATATTTCAATACTTTTACGTTTTCTACAAAACTTTAGCTTTCCTCTGAGAAACTTTGCACGCTCACAAAAACTTTATGATGGAAATAAAGTAGGAAAAATTATATTTTTTAATTTCTTGTTGTGGTGAGCAGGACGGCCGAGGGACGTGAGAGAACGTCGCGAGGCCGGTGTTGTGATTGCTAATGAGCAGCACCTGTGAAGCACACCGGTCTCGCATCTCTCACGGAGGAGCGGAAGCCAGGGGGAGCGACGGAGTGGATGATCGAGAGAGGAACAGGCCTGCTTTTGTTTGTATTTTGTTATATTTTATTTTGGTAGCCAGCAGTCGTCCGTGAGGGGCTGCTGGCAGGTATTTATATTTTATTTTCGGTAGCCAGCAGTTCCGTGAGGGACTGCTGGCAGGTATTTTGTTTGTTTATTTTATTTAAATAAAGTTTTATTTGATTGTTCTCCGGTTCCCGCCTCCTTCTTCCCTGAACATTGCTACACTTGTGGAACGCAATCGTTTTGCTATAAAAAAAAGCAAATGTTTCATGAGCGAACACAAAGTTTTGGGGCGAACGTGATACTTTTGCAAGAGAATGCAAAAGTTTTGTAAGAGCATTAAAATCATTGATTTTTTTTTACATCACCATGTTTCCTTGGGGTACAGGAAAATAATGCTTCCCACACGTAGTATTCACATCATAGCTTGTTTCCATAATTTGCACAGTCATTCATGTCTCAAATAGCCAACTATCAATGAAAAAGAATGATTTCTAGTTGCTTTGTCACTGAAAATACTTGCAATTTTAAACGGCCCTTGAGTTTGTAGTTTGGATAGCCATCTCTTGTTTAAAATCCCAAACAAACAATCCTAAGTTTCCCCGTCCTGGGAATACATGAGCTTACTGAGCATGTGCAGTTTCTGCATCCATCTATCCAAGCATCATCGTCCCTGTATATCTCTCCGTTCAGGGTACACGTCCTCTCACAGTAACATCCATCCAAGTACTTCATCTTCTCTTCGGCAAGTGCCAACTACAGCACAATAAAGACACAAGGAAGAAGAGAGGCTGTGACTGAATGATGAATCAATATAGCGGGAGGCGATACAAAAAAAGAAGAGCAAGCAAAAAATTAATGTTAGAAGGAGAGGGAAATAAGAGTTTTATGATAAAGGCAGCGCTTGTGGTGTTCACTATTAAGGACATCAAACAGACCATAGCAAATATAAACTAGTGACATTTAACACAAACCAAAAAAAATTGATTGAAGGAAAAATTATAAGTCAATGCTTTTGTGTTCCCACAAGAAACTTTGCGTTGGCTCACAAAATGTTTGCGTTCTCCAGAGAAACTTTGTATTTACGTGCAAAAAAACTCTTGTGAGCAAACACAAAGTTTCTCAGGAGAACGCAACATTTTTCGAGGGAAAGCAAAAGCATTAAAATATGTTTTTTCCTCCCATCTCATATTTTTTTCCATCACCATGTCCCTCTTGGGGCTCCGTACACTACAAACCTTGTGTAGTGGAAAGAAATGAAGTCCCAATAAAATTGAACACATCTCTAACTCAATACCTTTCTAAACTACTAACAATAGCAACATTAGCATCCTAAGTACCGGTAATATTTTTTTTCCTGCTCTTCATCATATAAGTAACCCCCAAAGTATAACAAAAACTCATTTAAAGCCCAAGTTAACCCTAACAGACCTCCTCCTTTTGTCATTTTGCTCAAAATTGCTTTTTGCATAAAATGCTTAATTTCAACATTTCTCATCTAGTTCTGTTCAAAGCATGCTGGGAACTAGAAAATTCCCATCTCAAATGAATTATTTAGTCCCAATGCAAATGGATTAAATAAACTTCTATATTACACATTTAAATTCATTGCACAGAATAAAAATGTAAGTTTTTTTTTCAACAATTATTTTGCATTAGCTCAGTATAATTAAATAAATCGAGCAAGCAGAACAATCTGTTTTTGAAGTCAGGCTACCCCAATGCTAAACATTTTAACTTGCCTTGTTTGATGTTTTAGCTAAAATATCTTGAAGTTCCATGATCTTCTGAACCAGCCCATGGAAATCATTACAAGTGGGACAAGCTGCAAAAGTGGTGAACGTGCATTAATGGCATTTCCAGACCAGTGAGTAAACAAAGTGCATTTTTTTTCTGTGCCGTCTACAGAGAGCATGCACTTACTACGATTGAGATCTGGGCACTGGACGATGTATCCATGGGGTACGACTACCAACTGAACATCTTGCATCACTCCCTGACAGAAAGATATTGCAGAAAGCAAGTCAGAAAGATGTAGACAGGACTAATGTACAACTTTTACATATTTTATGGTCAATTTTCAATGTGCAAGGCTATGTTGTACCCTGAAGAATCCATGGGCGTCATTTCTTTGACCAAGCCAGATGTTTGTTCCTCTGGGAAAGTCCATAGATGGGGTCTCCATAATCCTTTCGTAAATTCTCAAAGCAAGTACAAATAAAAAGCAATGAGTGAACACTGATAAGTACGAATACAAGGCATTCAAATCCATCTCTGTTGGTCCTTTTATTTTCAAGCTATTCACCTGTTGCAGTCAATATGGAGCACCACTAGGGTGGCGCTGAATGCCAGGGAGATTTTGTGCCAGTGTCCATCTGCCAGACTATAGGGGAAGACCTCTTTCTGCTGCCGCTGGTCTGAGGTTTGGAAGAAGAGACGGATCTCATTACGCAGACCGCTGCTCTCTACCTCCAGAAACCTGAGAAGGAAGCCAAGGAAACAGATTTACTTCGTGAAAAGTCATAATCATGAATCAGTTGCTTAAAATCTTATAAGAACTCTGGGAAATAACTGCTGCCATAGCTCTTATGTTCTCATGCACAATACTTCTGCAGATTAAGCTGCCAATTGGTTGTTATTAAATTCTGGAATGTGGAAAAGCAGCAGGGAAAAAAATGGAGCTATGGGGAATGTGTGAGTTCTGAATGAATGTGAAGACGAGCAGTGATCCATGAATCTCTTGGCCTGTACTCCGAGTGCTGACCTTAAAGATGTGGTAGAATCAATACTGTGTGTGTTTAAGAAATGTCAGTGGACACTCTAATCAGAAATGTTACAGACATTCCATCGGGAGAAGAGATTATGTGTTCCTCTGAGAAACAGTCAATTAAAATAGAAAAAAAATAATAGAAAGAAGGTTTAACGGGAGCAAAAGCGGACGGACGGATGGACGGACGGACGGATGGATGGATGGACGGACGGACGGATGGATGGATGGATGGATGGATGGATGGATGGATGGATGGATGAATGGATACCTCTGTTCTCCATAGTGGATGGATAGCAGCACTCCTGAGCTGAATTTCTCCTGTTTGAGGGTCAGTAGAAGAGTGAACTCTGTTCTTCCTCTCAACTTCTGAAGAATACTCTCTGCTGCCTTGAGGGAAGCTCTTGCATTCCTTGATGAGCCTGATGGAGAGAGTGACAGAAAAGGAGAGAAATACAATACATTAAAAACATAATATATATATTTATATAAAACACAGAACAGATAGGACAGATGAAAATGTTTGATCCATCCATCCTGAATAAGCAGAATATATTAGCGTGATAAATACCAAGGGGTCAAAGTTTGGCTGGTTAGCATGGTCCGATTAACCCCTGCTGAAAAGAAACCACACCATCTGCACCTAAAAAGCATTTTTTACCATAATGTCTATTCAGTTTTTTTTTTTTATTGTGTCAAAAAACAACATATACAGTGCATGCATTTTATTTCATTGCTGCCTTTTCACATAACAGAGCAGGATAGATAGATGAAGGACTGTGCAAATTCTTGATGTCATTTTTCAGAACAATTAGTCAAATAGCATCAACAGCTCTAGTGGCTGATGTATAAACTTTGCATGTACGCACAAAACCGGCATATGTGCATATGTAATTTTAAACGCACATATCGGGATTTATACAAAATAAACTTGTGAGCACCATCCACACAGGCCCCCAAAAAGCATTAAAAGTTTTCCGTTTTTAGTTGGTGTCGTGTAAACGACCCCTAAGACTAAAAACAAGACTAAAGAAAACATGATCATGACAATTATATAAGCATACAAATTCAATTTTCAATTCAATTCAAAGGAAATGAGGATGGTAGATAGACATGTGGGTCATGTCGTGGCTCGTGACACTGATGTGAGTGGCAATAGCACAGAAATAAAAAGAAAGAGATAGAAGGAAGGAGGAAACACACTGGGAGAGGTGATGAGTTGGCTAAGGCGGACACAGGAAGTTGACTGTCTCCTCAGGGACGAATGTTTAAATCAGTCCTGTCAAAACATAAGAAATGTCTGGGTCTAGTCCTCTCAAAAGGTGGGAAAAAAATGCAACACACACACTCGCACACACATAAAGGCCAACCGGGGAACACTAATGTTCTGTAGCTATTGTCAAGTAAAGCTCAGGGGAGTTGTAAGCTGCAGCCGTGAGCCTATTGTATGGCAGGAATAAAGAGTTTCACCGCCTTCATTACTCAAATACACTGTACAACAGTGAGCTGAAGCTAACCTGGTAACCTCAACAATCCACAGAGGACACCACAGCTGATCTAATGGATTCCAGGTTCACATGTATCAGCATTAAATTCCTCTGGGGTAGTGCTAGGAAAACAGGTTTTTTTCTGACACCTCTCTGATTAATTCACATTGGATCGACACTTCGTCTCAGATGTGCTATCCTTCAATCGTGATCGCCATTGGATGGCAGCATTTAAAGGTCAAAGAGCAGCTAGGAACTGCTGGCTATCTGCTAGGAAATTATGCAAATGAGCAGTAATGACCCTTTAAATAAATACATGTAAAATCTATATAAAACAAATGACTGATAACACATCTGTACAAAGATATAAATTCATGGTTAAAAATATGTTCAGACAGAGTTAGCTAAATAAATGAATATTTTATTTTAAATATTTATATATTAGTTCGTTTTTAAATAAACATAAAAGCTCGTTTATTCATCTCTGACATTCAAGTTCCCAGTTTTCAGGCCATGAGGATACACTCACCTTTCAGCAAGGAAGGTTTTTTTTTATGATATAATCAATCGCTCCAAGTTATCAAACACCCCAGCCCAGCTGCACCTCAAGAGAACCAATAACTTCAATAATGATAAACGAGAACTGTGCTCCTGGGAGCAAGATAAACACCGCGTGATGCAAATTATGTGACTCTGTCGACACTATTCTGGCATAATTTAAATTAAAAACCTTTCAAGAAGGTTGCTGGTAAGTTTTTTTCTAGTGATGTCGAGTATCCATGCCAGCAATAATATGAGCAATTACATCTAAAAAGCACTTAAATTGATCAAAAGTCAGGCTACTAATGATGCAAGCACTTAACAGTGTGTCCTAACACCATTGTAACGAACAGTACCGTAATGAAAGTTTAAAGCCAATGTAAAAAAAAACCCTCATATACAACTGATGAATTATTCAGCCTATTATAATGACAAAACGAACAAGTGTCTCTCCTCAAATTAACATTTGCATTAATCAGAAGACATAGGTCCATTATTCCTTGCCTCAAAGCTGCCTGACCAAGGCTTGGGACAGAAGCAATGCAGCAGATGAGAGTATTAAATGAACCGTTTATGAATGAAAATTCTGTCATTCACTCACACTCTTTTCTTTTCAGTCTGCTAAACATCATCTTTTGTATCCCATAAGAAAGAAAGTCATTCAGGGTGAGTAAATGATGACATAATTTTCATTTTTGAGTGAAGTATCCCTTTAAGTCTCTGCAAAATATGTGATCGTACTGCAGACACAAAGTCGAGTCATGGAATCTCAGTTGGGGAATGCAGGTTGAGTGAAACGAGTGACGTAGAGTGTTCGTCTGGTCCAGGCCGTATCCTCGGGCAGGAGAAACACTTAGCTAATGTCCCTCTTGACTGCATACTCAAATAGCTGACGAATAAGCAGGAATCTGATCCTGGCACTTAAAAGACCCAGTCAGCACCAGGTCTGACGGAAGAGGTACAATTGTGCCAAACTTCTTTCTTTTATTGTTTGCTGCTGCTCTGTTCCATGATCGTGAATAATCCTGAATAATGCTGAGGTTCACACCTGAGAAGACAATGACCTGCATAATGAGCCGCATAATGAGTCTTTCGTTCAGGTGTGTCACCTGGTACCACAAGAAAGAATGTGAGGACTTATTTTGTATGCATGCAAATTGTATAATATCCAAGGTAAACGTCTCTAGTAACTATGCAGGTAATTATCATACTGTATTTTCAGAGAGTTTTGGAATACATCATCTCCCCAAATGTGTCAGTAATAAAAAACAACAATAATGAGAAGGCTTATATTGACCTATTAAGATGTTGCTTACATCTACCTTGAAAATATATTTTTTGCTATTTTATTAAAAAGTTTTCCCATGTAAATCAACAATTACAATTTTAACAATATTTCAAGTGTAATCTTTCATTGTAAAAAGTATACATTTTATCATACGTATTTCAAAGTTAGTTTGAATATTGGAACAAACACTTTTTGGAGCTTGACAGCCTCAGTCCTCAATCACTGTCATTATATTGAGAACAGTGTCCAGGATATTCCAAAATTCACCATTTGCAGTCCACAAAAATCATATGGGTTTGGAATGATGAGTAAATAATGGCAGAATTTTCATTTTTGGATGAATTATTCACTTAAATTTGCACAAAAAAACCCATAAATAAATAAACTACCATGACATATACATCACTGTAATAGAATTACTCTTTCCATTATATAAGCAGTGGCGGAAGTTTTACACATGGGGTGGCCGCCGCACATAAAAATAAATTTGATGCTTTCAACAAGAGGTGAAATGAAATTTCAATCCGCATCAAACTGCCAGTATAGTGAATTAAATTTTGATGTGGCACCCTGGAAGGCCAATCAGATGTCAGGGGTGTCACGTGGTATCCAGGACACCCCTTTGGCTCCGCCACTGGATTCAAGATTTTGTTCATACCGCCCACAGACACTTACTCAATGTCTGGGTACAGTGTCACAACAGCACGCTTAGCCTTGAATTATCTCTAATATCTCCCCATCCTCCCCTCTTCTCTTTTCTCCTTTCCCCTTCTTTATGAACAGCACAGCAAGGATGTCATTGACGGACATTGAAAGGTCTCTCATCTGCATTCTGCACATTTATGACCTTGTCTCGGAGCCTGTCTGTTAGATCCCAATTCCGCAATCCCACTGGCATTTACTGGAGCGCCAATCAATACTGTGGAGGTGCCACCTGCCCAAATTAGAACAAGACTATTGCTTCCACAGATATCAAATGCCTCTGCTTATCCTAGAATACCAGATTTTTTTTCCTGCCAAATATGTATGCATCCTAAGTCTGTCTAATGCAGTGTGTACCTTTTGTGTGTGTGTGTGTGTGTGTGTGTGTGTGTGTGTGTGTGTGTGTGTGTGTGTGTGCATGCGTGCGTGTTTATGGGTGTACAGTTGCACACGTAGATTGTATCCAGTATAAATACATTCCCCAGAACTGCAGTGCGGAACAGAAGTGATGACACAGATGCTGGCTAACTGCAAACCCAGAACGTTACTGCATGCATTAAAATCTGTCATCATTATAGGTCACGGGAGTGGTGACAGCATAGAGCTTAAGTGAATAAAAGGCTGGTGGTTTTGTCCTAAGGTGCTGAAAAGTGGTTGAGCCAGAAAGCAGAGAATGACCATCACCATTGTGCCCTTGAGCAAGACACTTAACCCAAACTGCTCAAAGTGGGATGTCAATCTGGATAAACAACCACCTATAAATCACCAAAGGGACACCAATGCTATAGACAGATCTGCTAAAACAGCCCTCCAGATGAACAGAATGGAATTTGATTTAATAGAACAGAACAGACAAAATTAGAAACACTGAACAAAGTAGAAAAAAGTAGAATACAGGAGAGCAGACATGGCAGAGAATTGAATAGAGTAAACTACACTAATAATAGAGTATAAAAAGAATTGAATACAGCAGATCAGAATTATAGAATAGATGTGGAATAGTGTAGAATAGAACAGACAAAGAATGGGAAAAAACTAAATAGAACAGAATATAGTAGACCAGACATATGGAATGGAATAGAATCCGACACTGAATAGAATAGAATAAAATAGAATAAACTACATAAATAATATAGTATAAAAAGAATTAAATACAGCAGATCAGAATTAGAATAGAACAAAGAATTACAAAAATTACCAGAATACAGTAGACCAGACATATGGAATGGAATAGAATCAGACACCAAAGAGCATAGACTCGACAAATAATAGAATATAGTAGACATTCATGCGTTGAATAGACATAGAATAGAACAGAACAAAATTGAACACAATTCAGCAGACATAGAATAAAACAGAATATATTCAAATATACTAGGCGCAGTATAACAGCCACACACACATACAGCAGAAAAGAATAGAATAGAATGGAGCAAAGACTTAGTAGTATAGACCAATGAACAGAACATAATAGAGTAATTGTCATGTTTGGTCTGTGTTTGAGTTGGTTTTCACTGTCTCTAGATCAGTTTACTTTGTTTGTGTTTATTTGTTACCATGGTTTTTGATTTACCCTCATGTGTGCCACCTGTGTCTTGTTAGTTATCTTGTTATCTAGTCCCAGTGAGTCCCGGTGTATATTTAGCCCAGTGTTTGGTTCAGTTTTTGTCTGATCTCATCGCTACATTGTGGTTGTTATGTTCAGCGTGTTTTTTATTCCTGTTACCCTGAGATAGTGTTATTTTGAGTTTGTTTAAGTAAATATACTGCTTGCAAATAGATCCAGCAGTTTTATTTCCATCCATGTTTCAACCCTCATTGACAGTAATAGAATAGAATAGAATAATGAACAAATGTGACCAGCAGACAATGACATGAAAAACTTAATTTGAAATGCTAGAAACTGAGTTCTTTAATAACTGATCCTATTTATCATACTGTAACTCTAGAGCAATAAACAGCATCATCGTGGCATTCAGAGTGAGCCATGGAGCCAGATGTTATTCCCTTCTCTACTCACTGTCCTCATTAACTGCATCTCCTGAATGGGATGACAATTCTTTGATGGGCAAGAACTTGCTGCTCAACACAGGAGCCTGTTTACTCCTGGGACTGATGTTTCACTGTTGGGTTTATCCATTTTTCATGAGAGATTAAGTGGGATCTGGAATTATGCCGTTCTAAACCAGCTGTCTGCCTGGCTGTTTCCTCTCACCAGATGTTGACAATGGATTCCAATTTCTCTAAATTGACGAGGCTCAGTACGAATGCTTTTTCTGGAAAGCTGCTCTGATGTCAGTTACACTGTGACGCTTCAACAAAAGCAAACTCTCACATGCCAGTTCAATTGACTTGTGAAAAGCCAGTTACTCGTACCTTCAAACAGATATGCTCTACTCTCATTGTTGAACCCCTGGACCTGGGAGATTCCAGCACTTGACCTCACAAGATCAAACTCCTGGAAAATGTCCACATGTAATGCTGGATCAACCCCGAAACCTGAAACTAAGGGAACATTAACATTAAGAAATCATTTTAGCTGCTACAAACAGAATTTAATAAAACAATTAAATATAGTGAGTCGCATTCTATATTTGTAGAAATGCACACACACACACACACACACACACACACACACACACACACACACACACACACACACACACACACACACATACACAACACCTTTTAATAGCCTATTATACAATTATAAATTAGCTACTTCAATAAATTGCACGTTTTAATATTTGTATTATTATACATATTAATATAATAAGTTGTATAAATAGCATAAATGTTACATGTGATCATAATCCACTGAGTAGAATCCAAAATAAAATAAAACCAGTTGATACAGGTACCCATCCCGTTGCTGAAATTCACTAGCAATAAGACATCTGACAAATATAAGCTTACCATAGAAAAGTCCGACAGCGCAAAGCGCAAAATAAAGTTTGAATAATCCCATTGTGAAGGAGGGGAGAAAAACGCCTATTCCATCATGCTGGTGTTCTGCTGGAGACTGAGCGAGATGCGCATCAGTGATACATCTCCAAAAAACGCATCCTCAAACCTTCATTATACTTCGGCAAAACTTTAGCAAATAAACACGGGGATATAAAGCAAGAGTGAGAACTCCATGAGGCGAAAATTCAGCTTGTGGAGATGCAGTGTCCTCTTGTGAATGAGCGGTCAGTGCAGAGATGCAGGTGCGCCTGTCCTTCCTTCGCTTACGGCCGGAGAGACGGAGAAAGAGAGAGAGAGTGAGATTGAACACACGCACCTGCATGGCATAAATCCTGCCACCTGCTGGTCATGCACATGAACATGTTTAACATGACGTTCACAAAACATTTAAAGTTTGCAGATACATTACAATCGCAGACAGTATGACAATAGCTTTTATTAAAGATGTTAACATATTATGCATTCAAATAGTTAAAAACCTGTCATTCATGAAGTTTCACACAGAGTAATAGACGTTGATTTTAAACGTCTATTTCTGTTTTACATTTTTGCTGTTTCGTGATTCTTCTTTTTTTTTGCATAACTGTTTTACTGTTTCAATTTCGCTGAAAAGACATAAAACACTAATGTTATTTTTGTTTTAATTTTAAATGAAAGTTGTGAAGTTATAAAATACTGGTATTTAAAATATTATAATGATATATAAAATAAATAA
The DNA here is from genome assembly GCF_029890125.1 of Rhinichthys klamathensis goyatoka. NCBI lineage: Eukaryota > Metazoa > Chordata > Actinopteri > Cypriniformes > Leuciscidae > Rhinichthys > Rhinichthys klamathensis. The sequence goes on from NW_026607344.1 coordinate 37,361, forward strand.
TTGTAATAATTATAAATCAATTATTAATTAATTCACCACTTGTTTTTAAATAGGCTACTTTGAAGATTTAACTATACTCCTTAATATGTTAACGATATAAAATAACTAATGTAAATCAGTGGAGATTAACTGATTAAATATTCTTCCACTAAAGTTGCTTGGATAATAACTAAGACACGTTGCCATGGCATCTGCAGTGCATTTGCATATGGTGAAGGGTCAAAGACGACGGTCATGGGAGGCAGAATTGATAATTGCAGGGCCAATCAAACAGGTCATGCATCCAGCAAGAATTTTACAACAGGACGTGTCAGACTTGCACCCTTGACACATACTGTGTTAAAATGGTCTGCTTTCTGAAAATGTTACAGCTGCATCTGTTATCTTTCCATGCGCATATTGCCGCAACGCAGTTTGTGTGTGCATGTGCAGTGATAGCTCATGCATTATTAATGAATCATCTGGATGGCAAACCTATAAATCTGATTACATGATCCCTCCGTCACTTATTATTTATTAGGCCACTATAGCAATATGCATTATATTAATGTAAGTGCAAATAAACCAGAAACCAGCGGTGAAAACAGAGAGAAAGAGAGCGAGAAAACGTTGGATGTCATTGTGCGCACCTTTCAGTTTCCATAATGACAGCTCAAGGCATCAGTTAGACAGAAGGCAACATAAAAAGCAATGCACGGGGAGGTAGCTGTCCTCGATATCAGCACAGGCACTACATAACAACAAGTGTTTCAGACAACAGCCTGTCTGCACAAAAGCAGCAGTTGGGGACTGTAGTATAGGCTATGATCATTCTCTTAACGATAGATAGACAGACAGAGAGACTCCGCTAGTTTAGTTTATGATGACTGATTATGCTGCTAAAAAATTTTTTAAACCAGTGGTTTTTTGGTCTCACAACCAGGTCAGGCCGGTCTTTCGGTGGGTTTTATTGGGTTTTTGTTCACTTTTCATCTTGGTCATGCCAGAAGACCAGCTTAAACCAATACCAGCTTGGCTGGTTTAGGGGTTTTCAGCATGGTATGGGTTGGCATTTTATACAGCAATGTAAAAAACATAGGAGACCAATGTACCTATGTATATCTACATCCCATAAAAATGACTAAAATGCAAAAACTCAGTCTGTTGCTGAGAACTTGACAGGTTTGCTGTGGCATCTGTGTTTTTAATTAATCAGCACAAAGCCATCTTAACCTAAGCCGCCACTCAGAGATGACTGCAGATCCCTTTATCCAACATGACTACCCTTTCACTCAAACAAGCACTCACTGCTGTCTCCTCTTCACTAACGAATGAGCCTCTCTAAACCTGTGTGAGGCACACACACAGCTCTGCAACTGCACCATGAAAACACTTATCCAACGTACAAGTACAATTGTGGAGGATGGAGTGTTATCCTGGCATCACAGAGGGTGGAGTATTTCTCTTCTTCAAAGGCTTGTTCCTCAACCTGAGTCTGTGTCGCTAAGAAACAGACAAACATTGCACTGTGAATGTTAAATGATGTTATAATGCAGGTTTATTTAAAATAATTCACAAAGAGTATAGCATAAGGAAAACGTAAAAGTATAGTTGAACTGTATACCATTTATGATTTTACCTTATTATACATTGCATAATAAATAAAACATTCTGAATATAAATAAAATCCAGACAGACAGATAGATAGGATAGGATGGATGGAAGGAAAAAAAAATATAGAGGTACAATGCTGACATCTAGTGGAAAATCACAGATACGCATATTCTTATATCTAAATGGAGGAATACTATTGACTTTATTATATGATATTTAATCAACACAACATTACAATGTAAAGTATATTAATTTTGCGAGTTAGCAAAAGATTACAAAGTACATTTATCAAATATTTAGATACTACAAAATTGTATAAATATGTAATTCTTAAGGTGCACTCAGTAATCAAGGGACCAGCTTTGTCGTCCAACTGACCGAAAACAGACAAAAGTGGCAGTAGAAAGTCTAATATTTCTGTGAATTCACACACACAAAAAAACTTTAAAAATGTGCAAAATATTGCAAAGCACATAATTCTCCATGTTGCTAAAAAAGTAAACCGGAATATAAACAAGCATAAATGGGCACGTGACTCACGTGCTCACATCCTCAGCTATGACTGCTTATCTGAAAAACATCCCATAATATCAACAACTTGACTGTAATGAATACCCAACTGTTCTGCTTACTCTCTTTACCCTTTCTTGTCAGTTTGTTTACATCACTTCACTGTGCGACATCATAAGCCATGTGAGCCAGTGCGAGTGGTCAAAGGTGAGCCTTGTTGCTGCCACAATATTAACGTGATTCAGCAGCACGCTGGTTTAAGGGCTGCACACACTACACAAACACGCAGCCAAGCGCAAAGACCTCAGCCAACCCCTTGTCAAGCCATATTAACTAACTGCTTTGCCAATATATATACTTTTTCCAAACACTTAGGAGGCGTCCCCTGCGGGCTGGATCTACAGTACGTAAAATCAAATCTACCAGATCAGCTGTATGCACATGCAGCCTGCCATATGGAACCCATCTGAACCAATCATAAACGCAGCTGTCTGCCTGCTCTGAGTGCATGTGGCCCACCAGCAGTCTCTTCATCTTGGACCCTCTTAAAAGGCATTGTTGCAAAATAAATCTGTACACAAAGTGTAGGCAAGAATGTTCCTCTGTTATAAATGTGAATGCAGGCGATGTCTTTAAGCACAGTCATGCAGGCCGGACATGAGCCAAAGCCTTTTCGGGAGGTCAGAAAACAACATTGTGCAATTAGATGAAGATTTCTAAGAAATCTTTTTCATTTCACTAACAATTTTCTCAAAGTACATTGTATATTGCTCTCACGTTTAAAAGGATCTAGAAGACATCGATGCTATTTATATACATACATTTAGTGTACGGAGAGTCCCTATACTTGAGAGTGCATTTGTCCATCTTTATGTGCATTTATGAGTGGAAATGTCAATCTGGCATGTACCCACTCGATGCATGATTCATTATGGTTTTTTTTGTTAATTTGTTCTTTCTTTGCGATTGAATTCAGTTGGACTTTTGCAGAGCATGAAAGTTTGACTTGCAACGACGCTTCATAATCACTTTCATCAGGTCATTAGTGAAGCATTTGTTGATGTTGACTTAGCACAACTCATTTACATTCACATCAAATGGACATCAAGCAATGATTCATTTTGCAATCTTGCCTTCCCCACGTTTTCAACAGAAGTCTCCACATGTCCTGCCTCAAAGAATAATGAATAAGATTCAGTACCATGGACAGCAACTACATGTATTATACAGTTGCTGTCCATGGTGCTGAATCATATTAGCTTTTTGCTTCTTATTGCTTCTAAAAAGCATTTGATTACAAAAATTGTTTTTGTTGATGCAAAACCAATTTTCAGGATAAAATTTGAGGCAAAGATCTTTGTCATCAGGCTCAATTAGAAGACTTATATAGAACAATATATTTTAATTATTATAATTATTAATGAAGGTGAAGACAGTTTGTTTCATAATGTTTTTAAACAGCATTGAAGAACACTCTACCATTCAAATAGTTTTTTTAACAGAAATTATGAGCTTTCTAAGAAAAGATGTATTAGTTAGAATTAGTCAAAAGTGACTGTAAAGACTTTTATAATGTTTAAAAGATTTAGATTTATAATGTAATAAAACATTTGCATTTAAAGTAAATGCTGTTCTTTTGAACTTTCTATCATTTAAATAGCCTGACAAAAATATGCATCAAGGTTTTTTTTAAATAGAAGAACAATTGTTTTCAACATTGATAATGATAATGATAATAATAATAATAATAATAATAATAAAGGTTTCTTGAGCACCAAATTAGCATATTAGAATGTTTTCTGAAGGATCATGTGACATGAAGCTGAAATCAATTTTCAATTTTCAAAATTCAATTTAGCCATCACAGGAATAAATTACATAAAAAGCCCAGTTATTTTAAGTTGTAATAACATTTCACAATAATACTATTTTTACTTTGTTTTCGATCAAATAAATTTCTTTTCATTTCATTTCATTTATTATACAGGAAAATTCAACAGCAACATAGTTACAGTAAAACGGGCCTGGCTCAGTTTAAAAACTGGTTTACAGCAGGTTCCTGTTCTGCAGCAACATAGAACAATAAACAGAATTTCAGCACATGTATACAAGACATTGTTATTGACTAGATAGATATAAACAAAACATAAAATACGGAAAAACAAGACTAAAAACAGTACAGGAGCAATCAATGTGTGCAAGTTTGACTAGTCAGAAGAAACTGTTTATATGACTTTTTGAAATATGCGAAGGACGATAATGTTCGAATTTGATAAGGAATGTCATTCCAAATTTTAGTGTAAGTATAGAAAAACGATTTCTGACCATAGTTATTTTTGTACTGTGGAACTGGAATGAGTGCCTGCGAGACTGACCGAGTAAGGCGTAGTGGTCTCGAAGTTTGTGTCGGGAGAAGACTTGTAAGTGCAGGTGAAGAGCTATTTTGAATACGAAAATAAAAAGCAAGAGCATGGCTGTTTACAAAGTTCTGATAAGTCAGAGCATTTGTGCGTGTGAGCGCACTGCAATGATGAGACCATTTTGGGAGATTACAGTGGATCTTAAGTGCTCTGTAATACAGTCGTGCTATAGGTTCCGTAATGTCCTTAGTGGTAAGAGACCAGATTGGAAGACAGTAGGACAATGTTGAGAATACAATAGCATGTAAATACGTTTCAGAAACTGAGAAAGAGAGATGTGGTCTAATCTTGTTATAAACATAGAGTTTCTGATTGAGCTTTTTGGTTAATTTCGAGATGTGTTCCCGGTATGTAAGATGTAAATCAAGTAGTACACCCAGGTAGTTATAGGTCTTAGTGACAACAAGATCTTGGTTTGCCATAGTAATAGAATTAGTAAAAGAAATTTTTTTTCTGGATGAATGAAAATACATGCATTCCGTTTTCTTTACATTGATGGTCAGATGGTTCTTTTTCAGCCAGTCATGTATCAGGTGAAGATCAGTTTGTAGTTTGGAATTTATGACATTAGGATTTGAATCAGAGATAAAGATCACAGTGTCATCAGCGTACAGTAAACATTTTGAGTGTTTACACACTCGAGGGAAATCATTAATGTATAAAAGAAAAAGTAAGGGTCCAAGAATGCTGCCTTGCGGAACACCCATGTCACAAACTAAGGGTTGCGATATGACATGATTAATTTTTACCGTCTGATACCTGTTTGTCAAATAAGAAGAAAGCATTTCTATCACGGAAGGAGACAGTTTAAATGAATGAAGTTTATTTAGTAAGATCTGGTGGTTCACTGTATCGAAAGCTTTACGGAAATCAATAAAAATAGCTCCAGTGATGTGACCTATGTTAAGAGAGTTACGTATTTGCTCAGTGAAGAGGAGTAGTGCCGACATTGTTGATCTCTTAGCTCGAAAACCGTGTTGATAATCACTGAGCCAGTTATTTGTTTCGAGATAAGAGCTTAGTTGATTATGCAGGACTTTTTCCAGTAATTTAGACATTGCTGGGAGTATTGAGATAGGTCTGTAATTTGAAAGTAAAGTGCAATCATCAGATTTAAAAATTGGAGTAATCTGTGCTGTTTTCCAATCAGTAGGAAAAATAGAAAACCTAATACAGAGATTAGTTAAATGCAGAAAGAGAGGTATGAGGCTATCAGCATGGGTCTTTAAAAGTAAGGTACTTAAACCATAAGCATCATGAGCATGAGAGTTTTTTAACAGATGTAATGTTTGTATCATCTCATTCTGTGAAATCTCAGTAAATGAGAACTGATCAGATGTTGGGGGGAGATCAGGTGAGGACAAGGAGGGAGTAGCAAAATGCTTAGCCAAGTCTTTAACAGATGAAAGAAAATAATCATTAAAAGCACTTGCAATTTTTTCTGAGTCAGAGATAAGAGTACCCCGTATGGAAATTTGAATATTGACAGTATTTTTCTTCTCGTTTTTATTATCACCGGTAATGACCTTAAGGGTCTGCCATAGTGTCTTTGGGTTGTTAGCGGATTGGATAATTTGCTGTTGAAAATATATTGCCTTAGTCTTACGCAGTTCCATATTACATTTATTTCTAATTTGTTTAAAATTATTTTTACTCTCAGATGTTCGATTTAACCTGTACAATTTAAACAGAGAGGCTTTCAATTTTAGAAGTTGTAGCATTTCAGAGTTTATCCACGGTAATTTAATATTTCTTGGTCGAATTTTGTTGACAATGATATATTTATTCTGTATTTTATGTAGTTTAGTATGAAATTGCATTAAAATTTGAAATGCAGCCTTTGTTAGCATAAGACACTTCTTTCAAAAACATTTAAAAATCTTACCAACCCTAAACTTTTTAATGGTAATTCTTCGGCAACAAAAGAAAACTGTTTTTAGTTTTATCCAGTCACCTCATCTTTATCACTTCTGTCAGCTTGTTTCATTCACATCATCATATAAGGTGGCATTTTGTCCACATGCTAGTATTTTCATCCCTGGACATTTGAGAGGAACAGTCACTGTTTTATGACAGTTTGTAAGATTTTGCATCTAACAATAGTCCTCCTGTCTTGTTTGACCCATTTCCAGCTGGCTAACGTCATAGTTACATTCAGTTTAACATCGACCCGTCATAGCCGCACATATCGTGCCTTGAGGGTTGGGTGGCGTATGATCGTCGTCACAGTGAACATCCAACCACATTAACACAAATGTCTGAGGTCAAGTGTCTCATACCGAGCACATGCAGCACACAAGGATAAAGGGAAAAAGCGTGATCATATACTTGCCACATCAATCACCACATTCCAAAGGTTGTTGGGTTTGGTCGGATCACTGTGTTCACAGAGTGCACTGGGCCTTAATAAGCAGAAACAGTGTTCTCTGTCTGTGTTCACCTTAAGTGTTCGCTCTGACTCAAAAATCAGCATATACATAGTACTTTTTCCAGCACCTCATAATAATAATAATAATTTGTGAATGTTGTACCCATTTTATAAATACATTTATTTTTATTTTTATTCTCTCACATTAATTAGAATGGAATGGAATGGAATGGAATAGAATAGAATAGAATAGAATAGAATAGAATAGAATAGAATAGAATAGAATAGAATAGAATAGAATAGAATAGAACTAAAACGAACTGAATCAAACTATAATATAATATAATATAATGTGTATAAATAAACTTTTATATTATATTATATTATATTATATTATATTATATTATATTATATTATATTATATTATATTATATTATATTATATTATATTATATTATATTATATTATATTATATATTTTTTGGAACCACTTCATTTAATTGTAAAATGCAAGACATACAACGTACATTACTTATTTGTATTTATTATATCGATTTATTGTAATCCATGACATTTTCAATTCTTTGGAATTATTCAAATGCATCACTGAACACTGACAAGGCTGAATTAATTAAAAACTCTAAAATCAACTCAGTCCATCTCTGTAAACTATTTATTATCTACAATGACTATTTAAAGTGCACGACTCACTGGCGTTTTGGGTCATGTAGGATGTCAGAAGGCAAGAGCACCAATCACCCAGGTTACTCTGATGGGGCAGATGACAGGAAAGAGAGAGGGTTAAAGAGGTAAGAACGCAAAATCAAAGCGGGCAGCCTGCAGGGACTGGGGGGGGGGAAGAGGCATTAGTCACCATCTGATTGAAGGAACGGACACAATGGACTATGACAATCATGCCATCATCACGCACGCATACTTTTCATGCCCGCCCCCTTCGTTCCTTCCTTCTCTTTAATGGGCAGATTCGTCCCTCAGCACCTAAACTCTGGACACTTTAAATAGCAGTCCGACCCCTTGCTGTTCCACAACCTCTCCTCTCCTCTCAGAATGTCTAGGAGCCTGAAGCAAGGTATTTCCATGAAGTGACAGAGACTCTGATTCAAGGAGACTGGCTAGCTTTTGAAGCCCACAGTTAGAAATAAAATCTTTTTCTCCATCTGTGGATGTATTTCTCGGTGGAACTTATATTTTCTCTAACCCTCTGCTTCTCTGCTCTCCGTCTCTCTTTCTCTTTCTCCCTGTGGGTTTGTCTCTGCCGGCAGTGGCTGTGCTACTTGTGGCACTTCTGTGCCTGGATCCTCATGGCCGTGTCGGCTCTGCACCCATCTGCGCACATGGGCCATCAGGATGCCACGTCCCGTCCCTGGCAGATCTCTTCGACAGGGTCATTCAGCACTCGGCCAGAATGCACAGCCTCTCCAACGATCTGCACTCAGAGTTTGTGAGTCGCATCTGTCTTTTCTTCTACTTCTAATTGTTCTAATGCAACTGTCATTGTAACAAGGAGGTTGTCAAATGTTTTGCAGATGCTAAAGTAAAGTTTTATTTCTACATTTTGTAATGCAAGTGCATTAGCTTAATGAACATTTCCGATCAAATATATCTAATAAGCATGATCATATTTTAAAATCTATAGTATATGGTGTGCAAATATGGATGATTATTACCAGAAACTAAAGTAAATAATGTTATCTCAAACGGGGGGGGGGGGGGGGGGGGGTGGGGGGGGGGGGGGGGGTTTGGTACAAATTACAATCTGACAAATATTTGTTCTTAATAAAGATAAAATTCTCTTTAGTATGAATTCAAATAAAAACAGACTTTTTAAAATATTTAAAAGTGAATGATAATATGTATTAACGGCTTAACAGCAAAAGGAACTTTTCTTTGCTAATAATATAAAGTATTAATGGAAATAATAATAGACATTTTAAGATTTAAAAAGTGCGTAAGATATTTAGATCTCAGATATTTTATTATACACAAGAATACATATACACATAATAGCTTTTAAATGAAATGTAAATGATTTAAATATAAAATCTAAATTATTTGTACGCAATTTAAAATGTGTCTAATATGATGAATAAAGTTATTCAAATGTTTAATCTCTAATCTATGTTTTTTTTGTTTAAAGGAACAGTATTTCCTGCCCAGCAAAAATCATATCGGAAAGATATATCGCAAATGTCACACCTCCAACATACTGACCCCTAATGGCAAAGAAAATGCACAGAAACTAGCTGTGAGTATAACATCCTAACAAACCCTTCCTAAAAAAACATTCAGATTGCAAGTTCAGCTCTAAAGTGCATTTATCACATCGAGCATCTGTGATTCTGCTGCCATTGCTTGTCATAAATGAACTGAGTTCTCTCATCCCACTGCTGTCGCATCACCTCTGTGCCCTTGAGCAAAGCACTTAACCGCAGCCCGTCCCAAGAGGACTGTCCCGTCAATTAATGTACTTAAAGCCACATCTGCTAAATTAAGTTGCCCAGCAACCATCTCCTCAAACTCTTAAGCCTCATTAGTTGACTTTATGCAGTTTCAGCTGTAGAAATAACATATTGCATACCCGTAAATCTTTAAACGGTTTAAATTTTGTGTCTCAGCATGAAGAGTTAACCGAGGTGATTCTTAAATTGCTGTCGGCATGGAGGGACCCCTTGTTCCAGCTGCACCAGAGCATGGCTCACCAGCAGGACTTCAACAGCTTCAGCAGTAACAAAGCCCTGGAGATGGGTGACATGGCCCACGAGCTGAGGAAAGGGGTGGAGAAAGTCACTGAAAAGGTAAGTCACATCAAAGAAGGAAATAAGAAACGGAAGTGCACGGTTAAGAAGGTTCAGGAGAGGAGTATATGATAAAGGCCAGAGTGTGTCTGCGTCATTTATTATAAATAAGCAGAAAAGATAGGTGTGTGACATCTGCGTGATTGTGAGTGGGTTTTGCACTTTGATTTCCTACTATAAGCATTAGAGATGATTTCTGTTGTTAAAACTACAGCATTGGATATGTTCGATCAACTATCATTGAACATAACATTATGAATACTAATGAAAAGTAGCTGATTTAAAAAAAAAATAATATTTATATCTATATCAACACTTAAAAAAATTATTTAGGCTTGTCACAACTGAGATCACTTTTCTAAAATGTACACTATCTAACTATTAAAATGATAATCATGTAATCATTTTGACACAATCTGTTAAAACAATATCTTTTTATTTTTTTTATTTTAGTATTATAATTAACATCTCATCCATGATAGTAAAAACTGTTTTAAATTATTAATTTAAATTTATCTAACACATTTTTTTCTTCTAATTACAAAAAAATGTATTGTGACACGGAGAATTTGGAATAATTTCATTTCATCAAGTATTTATTTTAAACAAAATTTTTATTTGTCAAGCTTAACCATTTAACCTAACTCAAGTTATTGCAAGAAAAAATAATAACATATACATTTAAACATTTTCTTTCATTCATGGGAAATGCATAGTTTAATCAATAACTTAACCAACATTTGGCCTATATATATACTATTAAATGTTTTCATATTTATGTAAAAAGACACATTAAATCAAACATCCCTCAAAATTTGAAAAAGGGTTGCAAAAATGGAAAATAATAAAAAATAAAATAAAAAATAAAATCATATATCATAAAATAAATAAAATAAAAAATATACAATGTAACATTTAAAAAATATATATATATTCAGTTTGTGGTTGACAAAGAGTTTATGAACTTTTCTGATTTGTGGAAAATGCCTGCAGCACTGTGATTCATTCATTGTTTCTCTCTCGTCCTCTGTCAGATGAGGGTACTGGGAATGCTTGGAAACTCTGTGACAGGTCTGTCGGCACCAGAAGCAATGCTTCCTATATCTGACAGCGGAGAGGCCATGAGTGACTACGAGCTCCTGTACTGCTTTCGCCGTGATTCTAACAAAGTCCAGAACTATCTAAAGATCCTTAAGTGCAGAATCGTACCTGAGCATGACTGTTAGGAAAAAAAGCATGGCCCTTTCACCTGCACTAATGGACTACACATGCTGGTCCCCACTTATCAAGCATGTTTGACTTTGTACCATCAATTAAGAGTTTATTTGATCCTAATTGCTTTGCTAGTACTCCAAACCAATTCACTGCTATAATTATCAAAACATAAATAGTACGCAGCAAGAGAGGGGGAAATTCTGTTTCGCCTCTAACTGGAAATGATCTCTAAAGTCAATTCATTCTTTAAAATATTTTTCTATGCCTTCTATTTATTTTCCACATCAGTTACACTCATTTTAATCTTTCTTTATTGTTTTCAAAATGTATTCATCATTTTTCGCTGAATGAACTGACAACACAAAATTGAAATAAAACGGTAGATTCTTCAGCAGAGACGCGATGTTTACTGTATTTATTAAAGAATATGAATTAAACATCTTTAAATGGTGTTCCAAGCACATGTCCCACAATACAACTCTGAACACACACACACACGACACGACAATGTAAGCATAGAGAGTGTGCTGAGCAAACATTTCACTCAAGACTCATTTGGGTAGGACAAAACTACAAGTGCTTTGGGGTGAATAAATAAATAAATAAAATTAAATCTGGCCTTGACTAATCTGGATGGAAGTTGTGTGTGTCTCTAGCTTGCCCTCTGCATATAATGACAAGTTACTCTTCATACAGTAGGACAGAAAGACCTCCGATTAGAAAGAGTTCAGTCTCAGCCTGGGGCCAGTGCTTCCGCCTGAACTTTAGCATTTTACCAGAATCAGGTGCGCTGTCATGTTCGAGGAGGAACAAGCTTTGAAACAGCACAATAGTCTCATCTAGGACAACTGCATTATTTGTAAGAACACAAGAAAAAAGACTTTCTTTTAGTCCATGTTGTACGTTTTAAGGTAGTCGCTGTGCTTTATATGTGCTGTAGATGTGATCGATACATTAAACAGATATCTTACAAATATCTGTCTTGGAAAATGAAATGACGTCCTTCATTACTGTTCCATATTCTAACAAATGTCACAAGTCATCTGGGTATTCTGTGCACTAGTACACGTATGCCACAGATTTTCAGAGAATTGTCAACGTTTGGTTTGTCACTGAGGTACAAAGAAGATATAAATCCGCATTTCAACAATTCTGCTCAGTATAATAAACAATAAGTGCATTAAAGATAAATATCAGGCCTGAAAAAGACCCTCCAGGTCTGAATTGTAGCCTGCTTGATAGTTTAGAGCCTTTTTTTTTTCTTCTTGGTAGGCTAAATACTTTACTCTAGTGGATCATTGTCCTCTGGCATTCTGGGCTATATTATGATGGACAGCTCCTAAAATCAGATGAGATGACTGATGCTCATTTTATGTTACCCACCAGAATCAACATAAGAGCTGAGCGTTCTGGGATTTACAGTCAGATAGCCAACAGCAATGTGGCAAGTATGTAAGATATGGATATAAATTCAATATAGATTTAATTTATTTGGGTATGGTCCCCACATAGGGCATAGAGAAAGGTCATGATTTGATCGTTAGAAGACTGACTTTGGGGTCATTAGCTCATATGACATTATTCACATGTGCATGATTCAAATCTTGTGGTGAACAGGAAATGAATAATCAAGGTTGCTGAATCTACTGTGACTCTCTTGTGCGAGTGGCATGACATGTACTGTACATTACGACACGCGTGAGTCTACTTTATATTTCATTTCCATCAGACAAGATTAGTGGTTTGCCTCCAGGGTTACATCACTGTATTTTACATGATATAATTTTGTTCCCTCCTTTATTTCTGTAAAGCTGAAGTCTTCAGTTGCATATTAACTATTGACACACACACAAATTGTAAAATGTTGTTACAATTTATAAAATACGGTTTTGAAATGTAATTTACTCCTGTGGTTTAAAAGATGAATTTTAAGCATCATTACTGCATTCCTTATTGTTAATGTTGAAAACAGTTTATATATATATAATGTGTGTGTCTGTGTGTCTGTGTGTCTGTGTGTCTGTGTGTCTGTGTGTGTGTGTGTGTGTGTGTGTGTGTGTGTGTGTGTGTGTGTGTGTGTGTGTGTGTGTGTGTGTGTGTGTGTGTGTGTGTGTGTGTGTGTGTGTGTGTGTGTGTGTGTGTGTGTGTGTGTGTGTGTGTGTGTGTGTGTGTGTGTGTGTGTGTGTGTGTGTGTGTGTGTGTATATATGTATATGTTTATTTTTCATTTTTTTGAAGCCATGATACATTTTTTTGATGAATAGAAACAGCATTTATTTGAAATAGAAATCTTTTTTAACATTATAAATGTCCATACTGTCACTTTTGATCAATTTAATGCATCCTTGCTGAATAAAAGTAATCATTTGATCCAAAAAAAAAAAAAAAAATTTTACTGACCACAAACATTTCAACAGTATGTAAAGACCACGGTAAAGACACACATTACAGCACAGTTGAATTAGTGAACCAAGATACAATAAACCCAACAATGTCAACTATGTTTACAATAAGATAGCAGCTCAACATTGGGTCTCACAATTTCACAATACAGTTTTAGGAGGGTAACTGTCAGGTTGAGTGCAGGTAGCTGAAGACGAGGACAAGAGGACTTCCAAAAATAGCTGATTTATTTACAAAATATACTTCTATAAACATACAGGAACGAAATAACAAACTTCAGGTAAAACACAACCATACAAGGACGACGACCAACAAACACTGAGGGAAAACACAGGGCTTAAAAGAACTGGGACTAATGGGATAATTAACTGAACACAGGTGAAGAAACTGAACACAAACGAGGACTGGGAAAAACTAACAGGACTAAACCAAAAATTACAAAGACAGGGGGAAACAAGATTACAAAACTGAACTAAACACACTGAAAACGTGACAGAAACACAGTAGATCTTTTTTTTTATTAGCCAATTGTTTTAATTATTTTTTTTAAATAAAGCTGGATGTTAAATATTTTATCAATACAAAATGAAGTCCAATACCAGCGTCATTATTGTAGGAAGTGGCCTAACCCTTAAAAGGAAACTGTGCTTTGCCCTTTGACCCACATACCCCTGAGTCACAGAGTTACAGAGACAGACGAGACCTGACCCCGTCATCCGGAAACGGGTGAGCTTTGCGCAATGCACACGCACAGGCCTACATCATCAACACACACACACGCTCCAGCTGTTTCTGGATATCAGACAGACAGATTTGCTGATCTGTATTTTTTTTCTATTCTTAGATTTAAAATGATATAGTAATACATGCATCATTCTTACATCATTCACACATCAGCAAACATCAGGACATATCAAATGCTTGTTTTCTAGATGGCCAATAGGCTACAGTTACATCACAGACACAATGTGCTACTTGATATTATTTGGTTGCAGATGGATGAGGTCATGACACAAATACAGTAAGGTCATATGATAACAAATGTATCATACTACTGTTTGAAAGTTAGTTTATTGCAAAATGTCTTCTGTTTCACTTACTGTTTTTAAATAATAGGGCAGAGTAGATATACAGTATCATCAATATACAGAGGCGGACAGAGTACAGAGCTTTGTTACTTGAGTAAAAGTACAGATACCCCTTGCTAAATTTTACTCAAGTACAAGTAAAAGTACTACATTCAGATGTCTACTTAAGTAAAAGTACTAAAGTACTTGTTTTTAAAAGGACATGAGTATCAAGAGTACAAGAGTAGATTTTCTAAATATTGCATTACTAATCTACTGCCACAGTGCTTACATTTATGCACAGAAACGTCCTACATGGAGTTATGAAAAATGTTAATGTTAATACCTTGGAGAATGTAAAAGGAATTGAAAGTAAAATCAAGTCATTTTCATCTTTTTACCATGTTGCTTTTTTTAATTTAATTATAAAGCCAATAAAGCACCTAAAAGCTGTCACAAAGAACCGGCAAAAGGAATGATTATGAATATGTAAAATATAGCAAGGAGATATTTTAATTGTTTATTAATAAACACAAGTGTTTTCTTTGTCAGTGTCGGCTAGATGAAGTTGACGATGCTGACTCGCGATCTTCAGTAGTGAACGCGCCAGAGAGAAATGCACATTTCATACGGATTACATAAGCCGAGAGCAGTCTGTAGTCTGTTTTCTTTTGTTTTGAATTTTTCTGTTTAAAAGTAGACATGTCTGTGAGAGGCAAGTAGGCTACCTTATACACTGAGTTTCGGCTCATTTATGAGACGAGATCCAGTTCACGTGCCGGCGCCTCCGTTTCTTATCTATCGTCTGCTATTTACTTCTTATTTATTAAACCCAGGCAATTGGTTGATGAAACATTGATTAAAATTAAGATACAATAATGCAAAACGAAATTCAGGTTAAAGAAAGGTTTTGTGTTTTCTGTTTGATGTCTCTGTGAAATTTTTAAAGCATTTTTTATGCCGCTTTCAGAGCGCTCACGTCCGTAACGGAGAACACGTCCATAACATTGTTTTTTTTCTCATAAATGCAAACCCGAAAAATAAAATAAAACAAAATTAATATTTTATGTACTGTGGAGACTGAGCGCCAACCCTTCTTCATTCGCTGGGTAGTAGCCTACTTTGGTTTGCGCAGTGTAATTCACATTATCAGTAAAAATATATTTTGCCTCCTAAAGTTTTTTTTTTTTAAGAAATCAGAAATCCCTCGTGGCTACGCCACTGCCACATTTGAACCATGACTGTGTTAAACACACCACATACTCAAGAAAATCAAACCAAATGCTTGGCTTACATTAATGTGTAATATACAATATGACCATGGAGTTGACTTTGGCGGAAAGCTGAAAGTGATTGATTTTTTTTTTTTACTCGGGTACTCACGGTTATGGATAGAAATGTATTGGAGTAAAGAGTACAATATTTGCCTCTCAAATGTACTTGAGTAAAGTCATGAGTACTCCCCAAAAATGATACTCGAGTAAAGTACAGATCCCTCAAAATTGTACTTAAGTACTGTACTCAAGTAAATGTACTCCGTTACTGTCCGGCTCTGTCAATATATATCTCAATATAAATTAAACAAACTCGAATATATACGCATAAGTTTAGCATCCAGAATGGACAATCAGAACTGGGTAGATTACTTACGAATTGTAGTCAGTTACTGATTCCAAATTACATGACAAAAAATGGGAATATAAAAACATTTAAGGGAATATAATCTGACTTCTTTTTTGATTACTTTTGACCTAAATTGCTTATCACATTGAATAGGATAATATTGTACCATATTGATATAAAATACAAAAAGGGAAAGAAAATATATTCCATTTTTTGTTATCAACAACATAAGTGCATTAAAAATTACATTACTGCAGGGTTTCCCAGAATGAGGTTCATGATGGAACTGCATGCAGGGGGTTTGAGAGTTTAATGAAAAGCTATTAATTAAATAATAAAAAAATGTAATTATATTATTTGAAAATAAAACACTTAAATATTAAAAAAAAAAGATTAAATATTTTATTTGTTTAGCTGCATGTCATGTGACAATTAACTGACATCAGAGAACCGTGAACTTAATTTTGTTATTTATTATTACTATTGACTTAATTTTATTATATTGACATAACTTATTAACTTAATATCTCAGGGGGTACTTCAAGTAAATATATTAGATCAAAGAGGTTCAGCGGACAAAAAAGTCGGGGAATCTCAGCATTGCATGTAAATATAAAATTACATGAATTTGTACATTTTAATGTGTTTGAAAGACAAAAGCCTTTCCAAAGATAATATGTGATTAAATGACTCACTAAGTGATAATTCAATATTTAATGTGTTTGTCACTGATTAGATTTAAAATGTTGAAATGTTGCGAAAATTGTGTTTGGGTCTCAGTTTTCAGGGATAAGGCACATGTGGCAGGTCAGTGTTAATTCCACAAGCCCAGAAGACATTCCACAAACCTGGAAGCCATTGTGAGAATGACATGTTATCATATAATCAATAAAAATGTAACTGTAGTCAAGTATTTTAAAACTTAATATAATCTAATTGCAAGTACTTAATATTTGGAATCTGATTAAGTACTCCAGATTAGAGTAATCATGTAATCAGTTACTACCCAGCACTGTGCACAATTATACATATATAACAATTTCTGAACACAGAATATTTTAGTGCTACTTTATGTCCTCCATATGATGGCAGTACTTGCCAATGATCCCAGTAGGTTTAATGACAGCTGCACAAATATAGTGCTATTGCTAGAGGGCACTGCTGAGCCATATTCTACAGCTTACTGTCCCGAGAGCATGACTACAGTTTGGGTCCGTTTGTTTTTGTTTGTGTTGTTTTCCTAAACTTTAGGAAAACAACACAAACAAAAACAAACACTGGACTTCAGGGGATGTATAACCAGACATTCATGATATGATACCATGTCTAGCGGGTTTCAAGGAAATACAAACCAGAGATTCTTCATTAGAAAAGCCATAATAGTGCAAATAAAGCGTTCTGACACCGAAATTATGCTTATTAGCTAAGTTTAGTCATATCTTCATCATCTGTCATATTTTTATTTATATATACTGTAATTACTTGTATTAAAATTGTAATTATTACTGCAGAGCACAGGAATGGCCTACATATGCGACTGGAAATTTCGTGTTGCCAATAATGCACATTAAATTGAATAATAAGTGAGAGAGAAAGTGATGAAAGGAAAGCACTGACCAAACCTAACAAAATACAGTTAAGTCTTCTCCATTACGCTATTATTCCATTAGGAGAGAGAGAGAGAGAGAGAGAGAGAGAGAGAGAGAGAGAGAGAGAGAGAGAGAGAGAGAGAGAGAGAGAGAGAGAGAGAGAGAGAGAGAGAGAGAGAGAGAGAGAGAGAGAGAGAGAGAGAGAGCTGCTATCATAACTCCGCCTCCGGCTTCATTCAGACTGCATTCTTTATTCCTGTAGTCTTTACTCTGGAGAAAAGGGGAAAGTAGGGGAGGAGAAACACGCGCCGGTAGTGGGATGGACGGGAAAGCATGGAGTCCGCTCGCGCATATTTGAGCTGACAGAGACGAGACGAGCGCATCCCAACACGAGAGCTCTGAACACTTCACCTATGAATGAATGACGGGTCGCTCTCCTTAGACGACCCCCAAAAAATCCCCGACCCCATTCATCAGCTTAAATAACGACTGGACACTGAGTTCGGGATATTTGGGACTTTCTACAGCGTCTCAGCGGCGATCTTAAGATTTATCGAGCATCTGGACACGTCGCTGAGGAAACCATGGAGACGGAATCGTCCCAGTTAGGGAGTAACGGAGCGAATGAAAGTGAGCTTCTACCGGTGGACTATCCGGGAGGAGAGATGCCAGCTTCTCTCGGTTCACGGAGAGGGTCCAGCGTGAAGAAACATCACCACAAACACAACCTGAAGCACCGCTACGAGCTGCTCGAGACCCTCGGGAGAGGTACATATGGAAAAGTGAAAAAAGCCATAGAGAGGCACACTGGACGTGTGGTGAGTTGACAATCATCCATATAAAAGACTGAAAAATGACCTATACTCTTTGGCTCAGGAAATCCAGTGCAGTTCTCAAAAGGGTATCAAATAAGTTTCAGATGTTTCTATTAAAATTCTTTGAGATAAACAGACATTAAGTCAAGAATAAGCTGGAGCTATAAAAGCTGAAGTTGTATGAACCAGGTCATTTGGTCTTGGTGACTTGGCAAATCTTTTCTGGGATCCTTGATAAATATGGTGTTTTTTCCCCCATCATGGAGAAGCAAGAGACAAGAGAAGGTCACTGTTTAAACTCGTTGTAGAACAGAGATATTAAAAAGATCTATTTTTGTCTTTCTTATGGGAGAAATTGTGTGGGTTTCACTCTATATTCTTCTTCTTCTATATCAGTTGACTTAATCAAACATTCCTTTGAATTGTTTGTGAAAGTAAATTCGCCTCTAATGGCCATCATTACATGCACAATTTCACCGGGCAAGTGCTGTCTTCCGTCCCTCAATAACCGGGGTCAGATCATTTAGGTCATAGGAGTTGAGCAGGTCAAAGGTTTCAAAGCACGAGAGGTATGTTTATGTCGCAAGTAACCTAAGCTCCTTTATATCACTCTGGACTTCGCTAAGAAATGCATACCATCTGTAGAGCGAGATAAGTTGGAAAAACTAGGATAAACCACTTCTGCTTTGGAAGTAGGTCAGCACATTAATCCTGAGACAGATCTGCATCTTGAGTAGGGCAGATATGGACCTATTGGTCAGATCTGTGGGCGAGAGAAATGTGGCCTGATGTCAACAGCTGCTTGTGCAGAGGATGTTCTCAGAGTCACGTCCGGGACATGGTAACCCAATAAAGCAACCACTTAGGAGCCTTTCCGCAGAATTAACGCCGCCTGACTAGACGGACACATTAGATGGTGTGGTTCTGTGGAGACCAACACAGCAGGTTGTGTTTTCTGTGTCGAAGGCCAATGCTAAATCTGAAGGGTGCAGATAAACTCAAGTGTTTGTGTGCTGATGATTCTGGCAGCAGCAAATAATGTTCCAGCATATGCATTTAAAAAAGCTATCTCTGCCAAAACACGAGTGAGCTTCAGCGATTTGCTTTGTTAACTTTGTTGTTTAAATGGGTGTTCAGGGCGAAAAAAGACGAGTAGACATTGTAGACTGCAAGGTGTTAAAAGTAGCATAAACTCAAACGCATTTAGCAGAGCTGACAAATTCTGAAGTCGCGGTCCACACTCATTGTCTGAATGGACTGATTGTTGAATCTTAAGAATGCATGACTCACGCTAGTAGTGAAAGGAAGTTTTTATATCATTGTAGGCTGAATTAAACCTGAATAAGTATTCTTTCTCTTTGCATCTACTTCTTTATAGTATGGCATTCTTAGCACATGTTCAATACAAGTTTTAAATAAAATAATATTTAATATAATATAATAGGCCTAATAGTATAGGCCTAGTATAGTATTATATAAACATCTCTCTTTAGAACTTACAAAAAAAAAATAGTACTGAAATAGGTGTATGCCAATGCTTTCTATAGGAATAAAAAATGATTCATATGATTTACAGTATGTATCTTTTCTTAAATACTGTTCAAAAGTTTGGATTTTTTCCCAGAAAGAAATTAATACTTTGTAGCAAAGATGAGTAAAATGACAGTAAAGACATTTACAAAAAAAAAAAAAAATGTATATATATATATATATATATTTTTTTTAAATGCTGTTCTTTTTGACCTTACTATTCAAAGAATTCTGAAAAAAAATGTATCATAGTGTCCACAAAAATATTAAGCAGCACAACCCTTTTGAATCGACAGTCACAAAGAAACCTTAGGTTAGGCTATGGCATGAGGTACTTAAACTTTCTGGATGATTTAAATGCTTATACACACATTCTAAAAATATGAGTGTTTTTATTGAAAGGAAACTGACAGTGTATGTTTGGAGAGGTAGAAAGATGGAAGCGGAAGGTGGAAAGAAACAATGTGACGACAGGCTTTCTTTTTTTGCTCATTCATTGTGTTCAATTCTCTATGACGCATTGCTCCGCACGAGTGCTCCGGTGAGTAAAGGTGCTCCCTTTTCCCCTTAAACGGCGGACAGGTAAAACAACACAGCTGTTGTGTGAGGCTTCGACAATGGCCTGGTCTATGTCTGAGAGACAATGAGAAGGCTTCAGTTATAGCCAGGGGTTAGAGAAGAGCAAAGACTAAAGCCAGCTGGCATAGGCATCAAACACAGGTTGGCTTAATGATCTGTAGCCACAGGCAGGGAAACAATACCACTCAACCATGTGCGCTTGCTTCAGCACGGTCAAAGAATCACCTGCACACCCATCTGCTGCCATGCAATTTTAATGAGTTTATGCTTTCACTATAATTGTTTATAAGTTTGAGAGGAGAAGACATTACATCACATTATAATGTCCTAAAGTGGCTTTTAACACACATTGGGTACACACACACACACACACACTATTTCTGGCTCTATCTTACAGTCTCTTTAAACCATTCACCATTCTAGTGACAAACACCAGACTGAAACCAGACAGATCATATCCAAGTATGAGTGTTACATAAGTCACTGATAAGGTAACATGCAATCCATGCATTGCAGATATCGTTAGACAAGAAAACAATACATTGCATGCACACCCTGCTCAGACGTTTTCATTTTGCCCCTAAAAGGCTTGGGGTGGCAGTTTATTGGTGCCGTGAACAACACTGGGTGGACAGGAAGTCAGCTCTGTCAGCACCACTTCCCCTTCTGAGTGTTTTATGAGTCAGTGGAGGAACAGGCTGCAAACTTCCTGCAACTTTAATCCCTCCTCATGACCACTCAGACTTTAGTAAGGCAGAAATCTTCTCAGCATCCTCAAGCACACACACACACACACACACACATTATATATATATGTGTGTGTTTATATATATATTATATATATACACTCACCGGCCACTTTATTAGGTACCCCATGCTAGTAACGGGTTGGACCCCCTTTTGCCTTCAGAACTGCCTCAATTCTTCGTGGCATAGATTCAACAAGGTGCTGGAAGCATTCCTCAGGGAGTTTGGTCCATATTGACATGATGGCATCACACAGTTGCCGCAGATTTGTCGGCTGCACATCCATGATGCGAATCTCCCGTTCCACCACATCCCAAAGATGCTCTATTGGGTTGAGATCTGGTGACTGTGGAGGCCATTTTAGTACAGTGAACTCATTGTCATGTTCAAGAAACCAATTTGAAATGATTAGAGCTTTGTGACATGGTGGAAGTAGCCATCAGAGGATGGGTACATGGTGGCCATAAAGGGATGGACATGGTCAGAAACAATGCTCAGGTAGGCCGTGGCATTTAAACGATGCCCAATTGGCACTAAGGGGCCTAAAGTGTGCCAGGAAAACATCCCCCACACCATTACACCACCACCACCAGCCTGCACAGTGGTAACAAGGCATGATGGTTCCATGTTCTCATTCTGTTTACGCCAAATTCTGACTCTAACATCTGAATGTCTCAACAGAAATCGAGACTCATCAGACCAGTCAACATTTTTCCAGTCTTCAACTGTTCAATTTTGGTGAGCTCTTGCAAATTGTAGCCTCTTTTTCCTATTTGTAGTGGAGATGAGTGGTACCCGGTGGAGTCTTCTGCTGTTGTAGCCCATGCGCCTCAAGGCTGTGCGTGTTGTGGCTTCACAAATGCTTTGCTGCATACCTCGGTTGTAACGAGTGGTTATTTCAGTCACTGTTGCCCTTCTATCAGCTCGAACCAGTCTGGCCATTCTCCTCTGACCTCTGGCATCAACAAGGCATTTCCGCCCACAGAACTGCCACTCACTGGATGTTTTTTCTTTTTCGGACCATTCTCTGTAAACCCTAGAGATGGTTGTGCGTGAAAATCCCAGTAGATTAGCAGTTTCTGAAATACTCAGACCAGCCCTTCTGGCACCAACAATCATGCCACGTTCAAAGTCACTCAAATCAACTTTCTTCCCCATACTGATGCTCGGTTTGAACTGCAGGAGATTGTCTTGACCATGTCTACATGCCTAAATGCACTGAGTTGCCGCCATGTGATTGGCTGCTTAGAAACTAAGTGTTAACGAGCAGTTGGACAGGTGTACCTAATAAAGTGGCCGGTGAGTGTATATACTGTATATATGTGTGTGTGTATATATATATATGTGTGTATATATATAGGATAAGACTTTTAGATAGTGAGAGTAAATACAATTACTTTACCAGCTAATTCAGTAAAAAAAATTATAACAAATAAGAGGTTCTTTGAAAGCAGACTTTTGAGTGCAGACACATCTCTGTGATAGAGCCTGTTTGGGAGCTTCTAAATGGGACATTTAAAAATAACTCCCGTGGTGCGCCTACTCCCGAAAAAGCCATTCACCTTCACAGAAACCCATTTTTTGCTCAAGGTTAGAGCTGCTCACAGCAGAAAAATAGTACTGAAAACAGGAGTGGGCAATGCTTTCTAAGGAATCAAAAACGATTTATATCATTTACAGTATATATCTTTTCTTTTCTTTTTCCAGAAAGAAATTCGTATTTTATTTAGCAAGGATGAATTCGATTGATCAAAAGTGACAGTTAAGACATTTATAATGTTACAAAAGATTTCTATTTCAAATACATGCTGTTCTTTGGCCCTTTCTATTGAATTCTGAAAAAAATATATATATATGACAGCTTCCAAAAAAAAAAATTAAGCAGTACAACCTTTTTGATAATAAATAAGAAATATGTATTGAGCATCATATCAGCATATTAGATTGATTTCTGAAGGATCGTGCGACATTGAAGACTGAACATTCAGCTTTGCCATTCCAGGAATAATTTTTATATATATAAAAAAAAACAGTAATTTTAAATTATAATAATATTTCACACCATAACGGTTTCACTGTATTTTTGACCAAATAAAGGCAGCCTAGTCCATTTGTTCATTGTGAAAAATGTCCATGTTCAAACCCACCATAAACAATTCCTCTGCAGGGTAAATAAAAAGACTACTACTACAACTAGACTGGTTTGTTCAGTTAATATGTGGGTCAACTGACTGACTAAGACAGGAAATACTTTTCCTGTGAACCATAAAAGGGAGTAGGCTCTTCTGTTTCTATGATCTATGACCCCCGGGCCAGGATGTCACTGCAACACAAAAATCATTGACCCATGTCTTCATCAATACTGCTCAATCAAACTGAGAAGCTGAGCTACTAAACCAGGAATCTATCAATATTTTCTGTTTACTCCAATCAAAAGAATCATTAATATTACTTTGAACTAAATGTAAGCTTGCTACAAATAGTATTCATAGATGATTTTAATATTGTGTGTTGGTTCTCAGGTGGCGATAAAATCCATCCGTAAGGAGAAGATTAAAGATGAACAAGACATGGTGCACATCCGCAGAGAGATCGAAATCATGTCTTCTCTCCGCCATCCACACATCATCTCTATATACGAAGGTAGGCCTAGTCTTTCATACCCTTAACACACTCAGATAAAGCAGGTTCAAATCTAACTGAGACAACATACCTCATATGTATTCAGAAAAGAGAGCACAGTTTGGGATCCAAGTTGTCTGAATGGATCAAAAGTCTTAAAATCCCTTCACTTTGACTCTCAGTGGGTGTAAACTCCACACCCTTTGCTGCAAAACGGCGGCTTTTCTCAACTGCCAATCATCTTTAGATCGTTACCCTCATGTTTTATTTATGCGATCTGACCGCACCCTGCTAAGCCCAAGGGTGTTGATCAGGCAACAATATTGTTGGGGGTGTAGACTCTCTAATGGAGATGAAGCGGATGCATTGAGGCCATTACAGTCCTGCAGCAATCAGCATGTTTAAAAATGTCCCACGCATGTAGCTGTGCCTCTCAGAACATAAATCAAAAAACCCATCAAATCAGGCCCCAAGCACTGCACGCCTTGATACTCAAAACAAAGACTTGACAAAGCTGCTTTATCTCCACGCTGACAGAGGGAGACGCCACGGCTGTGGACTCATGCCACGCTCTCAGCCAGGGGTCATTATTACTGACCCTGGATCAGTCTGAGAGCCGGTGCCAAAACGGAGCACGCTCAGTCTTCTGTGTCTAATACGGATTAGCTGAGAGAGGTAATTACTCAGCGCTGGCCTGGGATTGAGTTCAGTGTCTTGAACGTGAACTTAACTTGTTTTCGAAGAGGTTATTCTAACAACCTCGGTTAGTCCTGACCTAGACAGTCAAAAGGTATCCACATACACATTTTGTTTGTTGTTGAAAGTGGCACCAAGAGAACTGAAGGAAACCCACTTGATCAGCAGGATTTTTCATCCTCTATTCGGTCCACTGACCATCACTGTGACGACCAGCCTCTGGGCACTAAACAATGAAGGGTCACTATGGAGATTCTCTTGCTGTATCAGCAGAAGGTTGAAGAGGATCTCAATGGAGGAACAGCTTCACTCCCCGTCAAAATAAAAACAAAGATTTGCTGAGGTCCCATTTTTTCCATCAGGTTCTCAAGAGAAACACTTCTCTGATTGGCTTAAATGATAGCTATTAATCGAAGAGCTGCTACTAAGAATACAACGTTGTGCAAAACACGTACCTTTTCTCGGAACGGGAATGTTTATGCCACCATCCCAGCTCACGCACACCGAATCTCACTTCCTGTCTGCACTTAACACCTGTTAACAGTTGTGGTCCCGCTTGCAAAGACAGCTCCTAATCGCCATGACCCTGACTAAAGCCAGACTTGCTGGCGATTTTGACTCCTACATACAGTACTGGCAGCGGCCCAACAAAAACTTGAGCCAAACAGTTAATGTCAATGATAGAGAGCTTTAGTTAGTAAGTCGGACTTAATGGAAATATGCTATTTTCATTTCCATGCGCCGTCCCTTTAACATGCATAATGCATTGATGTTGTGTAATCTAATAAAGTGCTGTTGTGTTTGTTTCTGTCTATTCACAGTTTTCGAGAATAAGGATAAGATTGTGATCGTGATGGAATATGCCAGTAAGGGCGAGCTGTACGAATACATCAGTGAGCGCCGAAGGCTCGGTGAAAGGGAGACGAGACACTTCTTCAGACAGATCGTCTCTGCTGTCCATTACTGCCACAAGGTGAGGACAGAGCCCACAAACATCATATCCGTGTGGTGAGAAAAATGAAACGGTACATTTACTCGTGACCCGCGTGTTGTTCTGTGTGGCGTTCTTTCTTCCATAAAATAAAATAATTAAAAAATAAAATAGTGATACAGTTTTGGAATGACATGAGGGTGAGTAAATGATAGACATTTAATCTTCTCATGTATTTCAATCCTTTAAATGTTTAGATAAATGTAGATTGTTACACCCTTTCTTATAATCTCAGTGCAAGATATGTTAGCAGAGAGCAAACTAAAGTGCATATGATTATTCAACGATGACATTGATGAAGTGTTTCTGTATTATGTCTGAGATTATAGCCTAAAAAATTCTAAAACAGCAAGTTTCGGCCCTGGATGCAAATTAGATGCAAAATTCTAGTTGTAGGATTATCTTGAATGAACTTGATCACAAAATGAAATGATCAAAAATGTGTCCTTAACACTTTAATTCTTGTAAAATATTTTTTACAAAAGCAATTAAGTTTGAGGCCATGCTTTCCCTGCTTAATAAAACAAATAAAACAGACAAAAAAGACAGAAACAAACAAAAAACAAACAGCCTAAGCTGGTTTGTCTGTCTTAGTTTGTCTTCCAACCTGTTCAAGCTAGTCTTTTGGCTGGTTTTAAAGGGAATTTTGTACTATTCATCTGGTCAGGCTGGTCGCCCAGCTAAACTTCAGCTTGGCCACACTAGCTAGACCAACTGAAGACCAGCTTGGGCAGGCTGGGAGACCAGATTTAACTGGCTGGGAGACCAGATTTAACTAGCTAAGAGCAGCAAACTAGCTTAAGCTGGTTTTAAGTGGGGTTTTTTTCCAGCAAGGATATTGTAAATGGGCTCTACTGCATGTCATGCCTTTAACCACTAAGTACAACACGCAGTGCTACAACTACACTTCCTATAGCACAGCGTCTCATACCTTAAATGAAGCCTCTCAAACTAAACAACTGACATCTGTGCAATGTTCACATGCAATCGACATGATCCACACATGAGCTCTCTATAGAGTAAATAAAATGATTTACTCTATGAAGGAGGACTTGTCATGATATGCGAGGGATAAACTCAACTTCCAAGAATGTCTCGATACGAAAGGTTGTGGAGCCAGAGAGCAGCTGTGCTCTTCTGTCCTGGTGCCAAGACCCGCCTCATCTCATATTTTCCCACTTTCCAAGCTTGATCATTCAAATTGACCTTTCACACTGATCCAGCCCATATTTCTTCATTGTTTTCTCTTTCATTTCACATTTTAGTGCATATTTTTCTAGTTTTACAGAGTTTAAAGGTAGGATTAAAGCAGAAGATGCTGTTCCTAGATCAGCACAAAGGGTTAGCCGGTACCCAGGGCTGTGTCAGCTGGAAAGTGAAGCGTCCCGGGGGAATTTAGAGTGGGTTTGGCCTTTGTTCCTTTACAGCTGGGCTGATGATGTCATCAACTCAGCTGGGGGATTCCAGCTCAGCCCTTCTGATCAGGGAGAGCCAGGAGGTCGTCACAAAAATGGGGGAGGTGATTCAAAGATCAGGCTATTTGACATTCGGGTTATGATACCGGAGAATGGGAAATGTCACTTTTTCCTTCCCTAAAATCACTGTAAAAAAAATTAGGTCCATTAACCTGTTGTAGGTCATCAAATATGACAAAACGTTGATCGAAAATCAATTATTTTGATGATGTCTTACAGAGCGGAGTAGTGCACCGAGATCTCAAGCTGGAAAACATTCTCCTAGATGACAACGGTAACATTAAGGTATGTTACAATTTTCTTCCAGTGATTTATTACTCACAATATTGGCCTGTTCTGATTCTGTCTTGCCTTCCAGATTGCAGATTTTGGTTTGTCCAACCTCTACCACAAGGACAAGCTTCTTCAAACGTTCTGCGGCAGCCCGCTGTATGCCTCCCCTGAGATTGTGAACGGACGACCATATAAAGGTCCAGAGGTACATTATGAACTAAAATTCTCCAGTTATGCAACTCTGTAGTGCCATTTAAGAGGTCTTCATTTTTCACCTTTAAAAAATGTAGGCTAGGAAACACAAATCACATACTTCCTGTCTGAAAAGATAAGAGAGAACAAAACACAGATAACAAAGAGAAAGAGAAAGTGTTTGAAACCACCCCCACCACTCATTCCAAATACCAACACACTCCAAACTTAGTCACTCCCCACACAGGAATCATTCCACACGCCAAGTCAGTCAGCGTACCAAACATCCTCTATAATCCAATGAGAAACAAAGACTGCCAAAAAGAATGACAACTAATCTCAAAGCTATTTTCAGGATATCAAGCATTTTACACCCCTTTCACGATTCCTAATATTTAATAGCCAAACCCTAAGCCTGTCTGGAACACAGGAATATATCACAATTCCCATAATATTTTTTGGTTTTATTGTATGATGATGACACATGCACAACTCTAAAAGCCTCTGGACATTCAATCATACAGTGATCCCCCTGGTCCCTCAATCATCCTTACATAACTCCAGACCATGGGAAAGGCAGCATTCTTCTCGCTGGTCAGAGATCAGTGGATCAGGGCCAACAATCACAGAGCTCCTCACATCTACTCAGGGTCAGATAGGTCTGGAGTTAGGGGAGTGGACGCTTCCTGCACTGCAATCAGCCTTTGTTTCCCTCGATACCTCCTCATTCCTGGCCTGCACCCCTGGCTAATCAGCAGAGGTGCAGAAGGGATCAGACGAGGTCAGGCACGAGAAATGATTAAATAACGAGCAGGAATTATGATGGCAGTTACTGCAAAGATATATGTGAGATTACCTATTGTTCTCATACATTTTAGGTGTACAATGACAGCTTGATTAAATGTTCATAAATATAGGTGGAGTTAACTTTATGGCCCAGACAGGAAAATAAAATTCCAGAACCTTTTAATCTATTGCTAAATGACGACGAGTCTTCACTGGCATGTGTTCAACTTGTACAAAAGGTCAACCAGTCTGTGAAGCCATTAAATATATCTATTTTTAAGTGTCATGATGCTCATTTAACAATTTGACAATGTTGACAAAAATATGACTAGAAAGAGAAGTTTTATTATTATTATATAATAGTTTGTTTTGTGTCACTTTGCACAACTCATAAACTAAAATAGTATTTTTATATTCATAGTAAAATTAAATCAATATGACATGATGAAAAATATATTTAGTCTATAGACAAAAACAAACAAAAAAAACCTGTAAGAAATAACAAACGCAATGCAAATTTAATTGAAAATGTTCCATAAACTATTTTCCAAAACTGTATCTCCCAGTGGACCAATTTACCAATGTGGTGTTGTTTTGACAGGTTGACAGTTGGGCGCTGGGCGTATTACTCTACACTCTTGTTTACGGAACAATGCCCTTCGACGGAGGAGACCACCAAAGACTCATTCGCCAGATCAGCAATGGAGAATACAGGGAACCGCCACAGTCATCAGGTATGTGTCTTCTCTACAGACATTTCAAAGTTGTCTGAACCCAAATCTCCCTACTGAACCCAAAGTTTCCTGACCGAGTTCAAATCTCTCCGTCTCATTCAGATGCTCGTGGTTTGATACGCTGGATGTTGATGGTTAATCCAGAGCGCAGGGCTACAATTGAGGACATTGCAAATCACTGGTGGGTGAACTGGGGCTGGAAGACCAGTGTGTGCGACTGCCAAACACAAAGGGAAAACAGCTCCCCCATGCTTGCCCGCTTCATTGACTGGCAGAACCGCACCGAGGTCCGTCCTGGAAAACCCCAGCGCCCAGAGCCTGGTAACACTAATGTCACTAATACAGCCTTGATTCCAGCCCGGCGTTTGAGAAAGTCCATGAAGGAGAACGATATTGGAATGTGGGGTGTAGCGGAGGAGAAGCCGGGCCTCAAGAGACCAAAGAGCATTCTGAAAACCCGGGCGACCAGTGGAGACCAACGATCTCAGAGTCTGTGTGAACTAGAGCTCAGGCGGTCCATTTGCTACCTAGACGTTGAGTCCGGTTCGAGTCCGGAGCGAGAGGACACTCTGGGTGGCTCGCCAGCCAAAATGGTGTCCATGTTACCTAAGAAAGGCATTCTGAAAAACAATCAGCAGCGCGAGTCCGGCTATTACTCCTCACCAGAGCGCAGCGAGTCCTCCGAACTGTTAGGGGGCGCTACTGCGCAGCCTCCTAACAGCTCACCCACCAAACGGTCTGTCGGGAGGAAAGGAATACTGAAGCGTAATGGGAAATATTCCACACACAGTGCTGTGGGAGTCCATGGGGAGGTCCCGGCTGACTCAACCCTCTCACGGAGCCAAAGCAGACCCTCTAGCATTGTGTACGAGGAGACGGGTCTCTCCAGCATGGGCTTGGACTGGCCTCCCGCCTCTCCCAAACCCAACATCCGTGGCTCACTGTCTGCCGAAGACTTGCTGCAGATGGCTGGATACAGGGGCCTTCAGACCGCTGCGCCCCTTCCCAGCGGAAAGGGTGCCCGCAGCCCCCCCGGCTCCCCTGGAGACAACGGCAGCTTCTCCTTGCTGGCCGATCTGGATGATGTCACCCAGGTGTACCAGAAAGCCCTGGACATCAGCAGCCAGCTGAGCTAGACTTGGACAAAAAGGCTGAATATACGGAGAGACTGAAGAGTGAATGATTCCTAGCTTGTCCTTCTCTTCACAGTGCTACTATGTAAACGTTTACAGGTCGAGAAGCGGGACATTTCAAATCTCCATTCACCAACTCGTGTTGATGAGCATTTCTCATGATATTCTCGTTTTAAACTCGACAGTTGAGGGGGAACAACGGAAGCACTTTAAAGAGGCTGTTCTGCAGCATGTAATGTACATGAAAGCTGGGACCGTGTTATTTAAGTTATTTATCTGTCATTCGTGTTTTGGCCATTTGAAAATGCCAAGGCCATTTCATATAGTCCTTGGGAGAGTGTTTTCATCAATACAGGTTATGAATTATGAAAAGTGTTAGATAAAGGCCATCTGAAAATATGTATAGTAAATTCTCATTGTATCATACCAGCGATTAGAGTGAAGTAAATGCACAACAGTCCATCAGTGATGCTAAGACTTGAGAAGCTAAGACTAAGAATTTGGAAGGAGTTTAATATACAGAAATAATAGTAGCACTATATTTTACAGTCCTGTTTCCCATGTACAGTACATACTATGTACTTATTATAGTAATTACAATAACTGGGTAATAATTAGGTACTAACCCTAAACCTAACCTTAACCCATAGTTACCTTATATTAGTACTTTCTTAGTACACCAAGTACACGTACTGTAAAATGAAGTGCAAATGAAATAAGAACATACTGTTTTCAACATGACAAAAAGTAACAAAAGGTACTACCATGGTATTCTTGAAACCCTCTGTTAGTATATATATATATATAACACTACCAGTTAATTTAGGCAGCCCTAAAATACTACAAACAAGAACCAAAAAATAACTAAATAAATACAAAAAAATACATTTGAGTATAATGATCATTTCATTACTAGGCCATATCAAAGTACCATATTATAATTTGATGCCATCACTTTACCATGGTACTTACTTTTTTGTAAGAGAAGTTAGAGGGTACCAAAAACACACTGAGAGGAAATCATGATCCCAGAGCTCAATTTTAACTTATTGTAACAGAGACAGAGCATTGCAAATGTTTACATATCTCTGAGATCAGTTAGAGAGCAACTAGTGGAACACAAAGCACATGCAAGGGCAAAGGTTGTATCAGTGTTATGATACCATACATTCTCATTCTCTGTTACAAGCGTGTGTGACACACACACACACAATGCACATAGACAATTATATGAGCTCCCTGAAGCATGAAAGTGTGGAAGGACAAGTTTTGACCTATGTTGTAGTTGTGGTCCAGAAATGACCTGCTTTTCAACAACACATGTCATTTAAGACAGGAAAAGAGATGTCAAACTGTTCTTTTCAAAAGGTGGAGTGTTAAAATACATATTGAAGCCAGTATATTATGAAAACAAAGATTAAGAATGAAAAGGTTTCTGTTAAAAAATGGGAATCAAAAGGTCGCTTTTCGAACTGTAAAATCTTCAGGAAGTAGTATATTGTGCATGTGTTTTTTTGTTCAACATTCAATGGCATGCCAAGATAAACTGAAGATATAACATGCCATTTTCGCTGTATTTTCTTGTTTGTTTTTGGTTGTTATTGGTAGTTTCATTTCTACACTTGCTCACACAGGCTTAATTTCAAAATATTGGTTTCATGAGGCATTTTTACTGTAGGTTAAGTATGAACAACAGCTTTAAACTATAATTATGTGCTTAATATTAAAATCTGTGTTAAGATATACAAGGCATTTATTTCAACCTAAGCATCAATGTGGCAGTTTTATATGAAGTACAGTATAACCATTTACATATATAAAATTAACTGGAAAAATAATTTTATAGGATATCTGTTATAGGCCATTTAGAAAACTTGACTGGATATACTACATATTTAAATTGTGTTATTTAATGCGTCTTGTATTATATACTGTACATTGTCATGGCTATTTGTTATTCTGTACCTTTTTTTCAACTTTGACTTACGATTGTCTTGATTTGTGCCTTCATTGACATAAGATTGTCCTAAAAATGTTAAAGTTATTCTCAGTTTAAATAATTTGTAACATTGTTTTTTAAAGATTGTCTGTATGGTTTGTTATGCGCACAGTTAGGTGGTGTATTAAGCCGTACTGTGCTGTTTGTGCTCAGTGCAAAACAGTCACTTCTTTTAATAAATGTCTCGATCTAAATACCATGTGTGTGTGTCTGTGTGTCCACTCACTTCATTAAATGAAGAACACAAAGTACACATAAAAGTTTAGAGCCTCTCAGCCAACCAACCAGCTGTTCCAGGATCAGTGTCATAAAAAATATATATATATATATATATATATACACACACTACTCATTGTTGAGACTGGTGTGCTGACCTTGTTGTGTCAGGCCAAATACATTTCTTGTTGTTTGTTCCTTAGCCCGCATGATCACAGTGCAACACAAGCACACATTTCTCAAAGTAATGCATTTACTTCTCACGTGACCTTTTCCAAAACGGCTAAATCCCTCACGTACATGCATTCAAAAATAATTTTTGCATGAATAACTAACTCCAACATTTACTATGCACTACATTATTCTAAATAAAATCCAGTCTCACAGTCACATAATTTATTTTTTTATATAAATTATTCATTGCCGTTCAAATTTTTTTAATAAATCTATTATGCTCACCAAGGATGCATTTTTTTAAACAGCAATATTGTGAAATATTATTAAAATTTAAGGTTTTCTATTTTAATATATTTTAAATTTAATTTATTCCAGTGATGGCAAAGCTGAATTTCCAAGATTTTCAACTCTTGCGTCACATGATCCTTCAGAAATCATTCTAATATGCTGATTTGGTGCTTAAAAATTATTATTATTATTATCATCATTGAAAACAGTTGGGTTGCTTAATATTTTAAGGAAACCTTTATTTTTTATTTTTTTTCAGAAATCTTTGATTAACCAACAGTTCAAAAGAACAGAGACATTTTCAGTAACAATATAAAAGTATTTCTTGTCACGTTTGATCTGGGTGAACTCAAAAACGAGAGAGAGCTGGATCCATATGCAGTGAGTTTTATTAACAGAATAAACACCAATAAATCCAACATGAAGATCAGAGAACCAGGGAACAGAAAGAGCACACCAAACAGCCACGAAGGACCAAGAACATGGGAAAACACTGGAGTATAAATACTACTATACACAGTATAAGACATAAGAAAATACGCATTGTTTGATGGAACTGCTGGAAAAGTTTAAACTTGAAAAGTCACTTCCTAAACAACCCTAAAAGGTTAAGATGGATTTAGTGTGGAAAAGCAAGCACAAGACTGTGTTTGCATGGGCCAGGCTTTGCAAAAAAAAAAAAAAAACTGTCTCTTCATATGGCTGGAAAAATAATCAACAACAGTCAGGAAAAGTTGGTGTGTATGTGTGATTGTTTTAGTGGACACTCGCCCTGTTGCATGGTGTGAAACTCATCATTTACGACCTAATGCCTTCCGTCTGTGACTAAGTAGGTGTGTGTGTGTTTATGTTTGCGGGTTTGTGCAAGAATCTGTGAAAAATCTTCTGTGTCGGCACCTCCTCTATACAAACACACATCCCATAAATCTCAACTAATTTTAGCTCAGCGTTTGCCCACAGTTTGCATTAATGCATGAGCTGCTCTGGAAGTCTAGGCTACTTGTCTCTTAGGAATGTCTGGCCTTTTGAGCAGCAACCACTACAAAGACACACAGAGAGAAAAAAAGGAAAGGGATGGTGGGGGGAAAGGGAGATTGAACAGACAAAAAAGGTGAGAGCGCTTCCAGTCGGACAGCTGATGTCAAAGCCTCATTTTGAATCCTGACCGCATGGAAACCACGGCTACTGACAGCACAGAATCATACAAAACAAAGGCCAAGAGCGGCAGAGATTCACTCCTTGCACTTTTCTTGCCTTTTTGTGAAAATGTGTTGATGTTTAGGTTTGTGTGTGGTCCAACCAAACAGAACGTCTAAATCCAAATAGGACGTAACGGGATAGCTCTCTCTTTCCTGAAGGAAAAAAAAAGCTTTTTCTCTCATTCCAGAGAGTGCTCAACCCATCTGGTCTTGATTGAAAACAACCCCCTTTTGTTCTCAAGGAGCTGCCTTGAATCACTGCAACAAGATCAAAGATAGATGTCCATTATTGCTGAATTAGGATCAGCTTACTATTCTAATACAAACCTACACTTGAGAAAGACAAATGTGGTGAAACTGTTCTCAGATCAGCCCAGACACCTGACATTTACCAACACCCAGCCGTTTATCTGAAACCTCATGAGCCGCGTCCTCTTAGGTGAGATGAACGATCAAGGGCTTCCATCCTCTCTCCTATCCCATAATCCCCTCTCCCTCTATGCTTTCACACCAATATCAAAGCCCTCCAAATATTTTTCCTCAAGTTCTTCTCATTCTTTATTCCTCCTGGAAGACCGTTAGTATTCTGTAGATTTTTTCAATGGTGAAAGGAAAGAAAAGCTCGTGAAAGTTCACCTGATCTTAAATATGTAAAACAGACGGATGATGGCAACATGCCCACACATTCAGTCTGAGAGTTGAGTAGCTGAGTATGTTTCATCCTTTGTCATATACATACATTCATATATACAGTATATATATATATATATGATATTAAATTGTGCATGCTCATTTGTAAATGTATAGATTTGTATTTTCC
The DNA here is from genome assembly GCF_029890125.1 of Rhinichthys klamathensis goyatoka. Taxonomy (NCBI): domain Eukaryota; kingdom Metazoa; phylum Chordata; class Actinopteri; order Cypriniformes; family Leuciscidae; genus Rhinichthys; species Rhinichthys klamathensis. The sequence goes on from NW_026607344.1 coordinate 72,234, forward strand.
ATTATCTAACATCATCTAACATCTTGAATCTTTCATCTTTAATTTAACTTTAATTTGATACTAATAATTTAATAAATTGTTTAATGTAACCTTCAACCTAACGTAAATGTCAATATATAAATGCATTTTTCAAACCATACATTATAATCCTGAGATATCTTAAAGTTTAGTATTTTATTTTTCATTTGTTCAGACAAAATAGTATACATTTCATAAAAAATATTTTAATGGTTACCAGCCATAACATGAAAATAATTATCAATTTGCTTAACTTTAATATTGGTGCATCCCTATAATTTTTAAAAGTCTAATTGAATAAATTCTCTGTTTAAATAATTAAATTACATATTGTGTGTGATACATACCTAATATAAAGTGGCTATTTCATTAAATAAATCAATAACAGAACATTTTTTACCCCAATTAATTTCTTGAGAGTTTTAGTTTAAACATGATTGTGGGATTGGATTCGTATTTAAGCAACTATGTTCTTTTAGAAATTGCTCAAGACTGAATCAAAGCCTTTGTTTGGATCTAATTGGTGAAATACTCCACATACAGTACATTCCATTTGATGAGGACGTCTCATATTAAACGGATGACAGATTGATGAGTAAAACACCACACTGGCTGAAGAAGACCAAGTAGACCTGGAGGAAGCAGGCCAAATCTGCACAGACATAACACAGCCTGCAGCGAAATGAGCTGGCACTGTGTGTGGGAATGATAATTGGCAAAAGTTATTTTGCTAACAAGTCATAAGTCTAATTGATCTCTGAGCTGTGAGGAATATATTGAGCATCAAATTAGAACCACCTCAAATTATATAGATTGCGGACCCTGCTGCGAACTTGAGCACATGCATTTCACAAGTTTCCTTGGCTAAATCGAATCCAAATCTCTGTAGCCTAATAGAGGGTTAGTAATTCATCTGGATTTTGAACAAAAACACACTAAAAGTGATTTTGGATAACACCCATCTAATCAAATCTTGTTGAATTTGTCTGGACTCATGTTAGACTCACTGAACTAGACCTCTTTTCTCCCTAACATCTACATGAGGAACCTGGATTGAATTTAAGACCGATTATTTTCACTCAACGGCATTAGATGATAACAATCTCCTCCTGTTTAACAAGAGGTTCATAATAGAATAGAACAGTGGTATGCAAGAATGGACATTCATTCATGTCTACACTCCTAATGAAGGTGCATACCGACTCTGAGCAATGTAAAAAAAGAATGTAATAGAAAGTCAAAAATAGTTTGGTCTGGTCACCGGCACAGCTCTCAATCTCTCATAGCACCGAGGAAGACTAATACTGCCAAAACAACTAACCATGAAAGGAAAAACTCAATCAATGCCCCTGCCCAAACTCTTTCATACTACACCCTTCTTTTCCCTTTTTTGTTTTCTTCAGCGGTCTTGGATTCGCAAACATTTCATTGGTGTGTTCCGATCCATGCCATGCCTAATGGATATTTCAGATCCGTATCGCCCAAAGACAACAGCAGGCCGACATTCTTGGTGCTTGACATCAAAGATGCAAACAATCATATAGTGCACAAAGTCCACATATGGATACTGAACCCTACCAGGAGCAAAAGCCTCACAATTACAAACAGGTCCGAGGACACATGGGGAGGGGAGGGGGGAGGGGGGGGGGGGGGGTCGAAATTCCAAGACGTTTAAAGATAGCTCAGGATGTATGGGAGTTGACTTAAGATTCCCAAGCCAATATATTGCCCCGCGGCGATCAGAGAAGAACACGCATTCCAGACATTCCTCTGTGACCGATCAGTGGGTCAGTCTACCGGCCTAGCGCCTGAACCCAGCGAGATGCATCAGGGGATGAAGAGCATGACTCTTAAAGAATCTATGCTAGTCTGAACAGCCTCTTCACTTCTTAATTGCCTCTACAGATTCTAATCAAAGACACTTTGCTTCTGCATGACTGGCAACGTCAGGATACCGGCCATGTTAGCCACTAAAACTGCTGTCTACTGTGGTGTGGTTTCTAAAGAAAAAATACAACAATAAATACAACAATAAATAACAATAAAGACATTTATATTGTTACAATTAAATATATTACAATGATTCTTTTTTTTTGTAAAACTACTTCACAATATTATAGTTTTGGTGAAGCATAATGGACTTTGGTAACACTACAATGAGGTCTCGTGTTAACATTAGTTAATGCATTAACTAATATGAACTAACAATCAGCAATGCATTCTTACAGCATTTATTAACCTTTGTTAATGTTAGTTAATAAAAATGCGCATGTTCATCGTGCTAGTTCACATTGCATTTACTAGATGTTAACAGATACAACTTTTGATCTTAAAAATGTATTAGTAAATGTTGAGATTAGCATTAACTAAGACTAATAAATGATGTAGTATTGTGCATTGTTGTTTCGTGTTAACTAATGTGGTTAACTAATGTTAACACAAGAAACTTTATTGTAAAGTGTTAGAGAGACTTCTTTCAAAAACATTTTTGAAAACAAAATCTCAAATCTCAAACTCTGGAATCGTATATAACTAATATTGCTTAATTTTCCAGTTAAAATATTAAGAATACTTATAAGGATCTTTAATGCCAGAGTAATTTGCACTAGCAGGTTTTTTATGTAAATAGTGTTAAAATAATAAGAATAAAAAACTAAATAAATTAGAAAACTCAAGTAAAAAGAGACTAATTAAAAACTCATAAGTATGTTTTTTTTCTTCAGTGCATCCAAAGCAGCTAAAAGAGATCTGAGCCCCAGAATTGCTGTTTGCAAAATTATACAAGATATGGAAATTATGTGCTTGTTTTCTGGCCTTCAATGCAGATTTAATCCAGGTTTTGGACTTAAGGAATTAACCTCTTTGTGTAATTTTATACACATTCTGCTAACGTTAACTTAAACCGTTTCAAACTGCTACATTGTTGTCACATTATCTCATTATGTTTGGCAATTTAGCTATGTTTCCAGTTCACATGATCTTTGAAACAAAATAGTCATGTTTCTGTTTTTGATTCAACTTTTGTACAAATATTACATTTAGCATTAGTCAGAAACACTTACAGTACATGAAGGTCTGGTGACACCAGTGCAGTTTTTTATGAATCTAGAAAGTATGCAAACAGTATCAAAACAAGAGTACAATTAATGAACCACAATGTTAATCAAAGGTAAAAGGCCATCGGGTGATTTGAATTAAGCAACTGATTACTGGTTCAAACATCATCAATCAGAATCCAACTTTTCTACTTTCCACCAATCAGGAAGGATATGAGTGCAAGCATGAGAACCTGACTGATTATGTTATGCTGGCATGGAATGGAAAACAAATAATCCCTGATGTTTTCATGTCTGCACATTTATATCCGGTTTCTTTATCGGTATTTCTTTATCACTTTATCTCCTGACCATCATGCCTGCATAACCACAATTCCACTAACAGGGCGAAAGTCAAAACATTGGAATGTGGTTGTTCTACACGTGCTATTTTTATTCGCCTGTTATGCTAACACTTCTAACAGTCTGTGCCTACAGACTTGGCCATTAAAGGAAAAGCCAAATAGCTGTTTTGCACACAAAGTCACAGGCAGGTCAAAGTCCATCAATGCCAGCCAACTCTGCCAAAACTTCACAGAAAATTTGGCCAAATGGGCGCATACCATTTCATGTTAGCAAAAATACTATAAGAGTTTAAAGGGAAATCATGAGTTTTTTCACTATACCGAAGCATACTTTTTGTTTGGCGTATTGGGTAATTATTTAACAAATGCAGCACTGCGTTGATAATAGGTTCCGAATGGCAGAATATTGGAAACAATATGAACATTTGCATCATTTGTTATTGCACGGCTTGAATGAGGTTTCAGGGCAAGAAAAAAACTGAATATTTTGGTGAAGAAAACAGCAAAGAATGTACGTTGAAACGTGATGAGCCTTAAAAAAACACAATCTTAGTGTGAGAATGTATTGACTCTAGGATAATTATGTATTATTAATGGTGTTTTCTAAGGCTAACATAACTATAAATTTGATTATTAATAATAGTGATGGATTTGAAAAATCCCTAATCCCATGTCTTATACTTCATTAAACTGATACCTCAATTTACCCGGTAACACTTTACAATAAGGTCCCATTAGTTAACAATTTAATGCATTAACAAAAAATCAGCAATTACAGTATTTATTAACTTTTGTTAACATTGGTTATGTTGTTTATTCTTGTTAGCTCAGGACCATTAAATAATATTAATAGATACCTACACCTTCTGATTTTAATAATCTATTAGTATGTTGAAATTAAGTTGATAGTTCACCCAAAAAATCCCATTCAAACCAGCAAGAACAACAAAAGAAGATATTTTGAGCTGTTTTTAACTCCATACAATGAAAGTCAATGGGGTCCAAAACATCACAGAACCCCATTGACTTGCATTGTATGGACATAAAAAAAAAACAATAACATCCACCACACAGAAACATATTTCAGAATGTCATGTGTAAACAGATTTGGAAGGACATGAGGGTGAGTAAATGATGACAGAATTTGCATTTGTGTGTGTGTAGGCTACTGTCCCTTTAAGGAAGACTGTATGAATTAAGTTATAGTGTCTCCATATGGCTAATGGGGCATGGAAAGTCTACTGTCAGTGACAAACTGTTGAAAAATTCAGTCAGATTTGGGATTACAGTTATGTGCATCCGTCTGGGTTAACATTTGGACAAGCATCATGCTGTATTTCCACATGTTAAGAGTCAATTTGCATTGTTTCACTGCTAATAACGGGTTATTGCACTGAAAGGCAACACATGCCATTCAAGACAGCAAGCAGTTTACCCAATGATGTCATGTGATTTGCCTTGTGAAGACAGACATAGTTGGGTCATGCTGAGAGGTTTATGAAATAACATTTAATTGAGAGGAAAATGGAAACCAGCAAATCTAAAACTGTTTTCTCTGAAAAGAAATGCCGTCAACGTTGAGAGAGGCCTGTAAATTACTTTAGCTCACAGTAAACAAGAAAAGTTACAGAGGAATGTGTCGGCATTAAGAAACTATGTGTAGTAGGCTATTAGTGCACAAACATAAAAACACTGGATTCCACATTATAGTAAAACACAGGAGTCTAAGAGGCACATCAGAGTTTTTTTCAGGAAAGTTTGCACAATTAGGTAATGAAATATACACAGGTGCCCTCTATTGGCAGCTTGATGTTTATGCAGGATAGTCAAGGGACATTTGATGAAACGCAGAACCCACAAGGTCCCATTTCTAACAAAATAAATGATTATAAAAACAGAAGTTTTAAGAGAAGGGTACAGTGAGGGGTGTGTTTGTTTTTGTTGGTAATGAGCTGAAATGTTTTTGGACCTAGAGCAGTTTGCCACCTGGTCTTGAGTAATAAAGAATGATTGTGTGGGGAGGAGAGAGAGAGAGAGAGAGAGGGAGAGGGGGGAAAGGTGAAAGGGATGAGCATGTAGCATATGTATACAGAATGTATGAATATGAACATTTGCATGCAAACAGCCAAGAAAAATTCCTGTTCCACATGCTTTTCCTTCATATTAATATATACAAACCCCCTGTGGTTGTTAGACAAGTTTTGGCCGGTTTCTGAGAAACGTAAGTTTGGACTTTGTCTGTTTGTTGGTACAGTATAGGTTAAAGAGATAGTTCACCTAAAATCATCATTTACTCCCTCCTATGTCATTCCAAAACGTTCTTTGTTTCATGGCAGTGCTATTTTAGTATTATTCATAGCATTTATTGATATTGTGAAATGGGTTTTATTTTTAGGTGAACTATCCCTTTAATAGTTGGCACGATGCGCAGGCCATTCGCCCAGTATGCAAGTAACTGCTAGACTTGTTCTATTTTAGTATCAACCGTGCATTCATGTGTGTGAGAATTTTGGCCTATCTTCCCTTTCCATCCCCAATAATGTTGCATCACACTCAAAACAAATGCAACTACTACCTACCACACGGTATTTAAATAGCTGTAATCACTTCCAGGTATCCAAACACACGCATGCATACTTGCAATCACGAAAAGCTTCGCCAAGGTTGCCCACTTGAACTCCAACAGGCTGCCAAAACAATCAGGATTGTACAAACAGCTCTTCCTTTTCATTTTCAAGTGAACTTCAGCAAGATCGTCCCAAAGCCTCACGCGAGGCGAGGGACTGATACGATCTCTATCTCGTGTCTGAGAGCAGAACTCAAGGTCACATTCAGGGTTTTCCGCTCATTTTCAGCCAGCGAAGGGCTTCGTTCAAAGTGTCCGTGTCGTGCTGAGCCTGAGCCCGCCTGGACTTTAATTGGGTCTGTGTTAGGGTTTAATGAACTATGAGCTTCTGGCCCTCCCACACACACAATTCATGGTCAGACAGACTTGCGTCAAAGGCCAGCCTGATTCAGTCGTGATGGGGCTTGTTGCACGTGCAGGGGAAAGATCATGCCTGAAGTCATATTGTTCAAAACAGCTGATATATACAGTATGCACCTTCTCTAAGCGATCAGAAAAACAATTTTCAGCTGGCAAACAATAAAACAACTGAAGAATATCCTTTATAAAACTTACATTGATGAAGGGATCCACACTATAAATTAAAGGGAATGTCACTAACCAAACAGTTGATGGGCCCCATTGACTTCCATGGTATTGTGAAAAAATACTATGGAAGTCAATGGGGCCCATCAACTGTTTGGTTACTGACATGCTTTAAGATATCTTCTTTTTGAGCAGAAGAAAGAAATTCATAGTTTGGAACAACTTGAGGGTGAGTAACAATTTTCATTTTTTGGGTGAACTATATCCCTTTAAGATGAATTGCTTGTTGTATTCCTCATTTCGCTGCTAAATTAATAAATATAAAATGTACAAATCTAATGCATTATTATTTATACATGTATAATTATATATATAATTTATAATTCTATCCATTTTATATAACTTTAAAATATTTAATGTAAAATTGACATTAACAAATTGAATTATAATTTTATATCTGTTATATCAGTCTAATTTTATAATGTTGCAAATGTTATAAATGCTGTTTATTTAATGGCTGCTGTAATTGAAAAGTAATTGAAAACGGTTATTTTAAATTCTAATAATATTACTGTCTTAACTTTTTTCTAAATGCAGCCGATTGGCATTATGAAACATTTTGCTATAACAATTTAGCATTGCATTGTTTCACATTGTAAACCTTTGCAATGGTTTAGTGTGACAAATGAGCCCAACCCTGCTCTAGAGTGTGAAACGTTACTTAACCCAGGGTAGGGGTTTAACCCGTTTACCTAGGGTTAAGCTTAGTGCTAAAAGCCATTAAGAGTCCTGTGCTACCCACCCCCATCCAGGAATCACTAAACAGCTCTGAGCAAAAAACACCCCCCATCTCATCTTTGCCTCAATTGTTTTTTTACAGGCCCATTGGAATGTCAGGTATGTCTCTCTGTGGCACACCCACCACACCCACAGACCAGAGAAAGCCACAAGCCAGGGCAAGCAGGTGAAGCTTTATCTCCAGTGCGTGAGAGGCAGTGTCTGTTTCTCGCTTTCTCCCCCACCTCCCCGTCTTACATCTGGCTGGAGTCAGACTGGGAAAATTCCCATGAGTGCAACGAGGACGGAGGAAGTAGGAGGTTGATTTCAGGACAGCCAAACTGCAGGTCTCAGTGACTGTTGGAGGTCGCAACTGCTCAGGTATCAGCTGAACGAAATGAATAGCATGTATCTGTGTGTGTGTGTGTGTGTGTGTGTGTGTGTGTGTGTGAGACCGCATGTTACTGAGACAGAGACAGGTAGAATAATGCGTGTAAATGGCCATGTGAAAGAGAGCATCTGTCAAGGCAGCCAGAGAGCAGAAGTCTTCAGGGCTGAACGGGTAAACCTGAAACTGCATTTGGAGCCATATTAAAAAGTGTGTCACTGGTCCTACACCTGCTGCTTGGTTTCAAAACGCTCATCTATACAGTGTAAACGAGCTTGCGTTACTGCCACAATCGGCCATGCAATACCAATGTCTCAGGCCACCAAACAAGATAAGGCCAAATGATGAATAACTTTACTTTGAAATTATAGACGTAAGCAGAAACACAAACTTATATTTGTTTTAGGTAGTATCTTGGTCGTTGCTCTGCAGTTGTGTTTTGGTAGGAATAATAACTTTGTCCCAATTCAGAGGCTGTATCCTTCGAAGTCCATACCGAGCGTTGTTAAATGGGACTCTCTAGCCCATGGAGGGTTGTTCTCGTAGCCTCACAACTGTGACAGTGGCGGTAACGTTTGTACTTAACTTTTCTTTAAAAGTTATATTCAACTGTCTGAAAACAAAACTGGGTTCACAACCTGTCTAAATATGTTCACCTATCCATTTATGCACATAATCAACATAATCATAAATCAACATAATCATAAACAATCTTTAAAACCGCATATTGGTGAGATGTGTCAACATCTGAACAGTTTTAAAATACTTTGATACATATTTGTATCGTTAGATATTCAAGTAAGTTGAAATCCAACCTTACATTCAGAAAAGTAATTCGGAAATTTTCTCCCTCTCTCTCTCAAAAAAAATAAATCCAATCATTACCGGCAGACAATGAATTTTGGGATATGCTAAGAAAAAGGAGGATTTTTTTGTAGGCCACAGTCAAAGGAGACTTGAAATTGGGACAGCCTTCTTTGCACCGCTGTGACACATTAGGCCTTCGAATGCAGCCTTAAATGTCTTTACTGTCACTTTTGATTAATTGAATGCATTTTAAAAATCTTCCTAACCCAAACTTTTGAACGGTAAAAGGTGTAGTTTTATTCAACGATCTTTGCACCATAAGTTGGTAGAGCGCAGTGATTTTATTATTGCCACTATACAGACAAGTTACGAGCTAAAAAAAAATGCACTACCCCTAAGTATAAGCAAGCAATAGAGCTGGCCTTAACAAGCATCAATAAAAACATTTGATGAACTCAAAAATAAGGAGAGGTGGTAACCATGCAATTAAATATCTGTGCTGCTTATTAAAATGCTGATGGTTTAATTCCACAGTCACTAAGGAGCAGCAATGAGCGAATAGTACATCGCTGACATCCTCTTTCTTTGTGCCTAAAATCTCAAGCAACACATATAAGTTCCACTTGCTCCAAGGTAACATCTACCTGATATAAAGAGAAATTATGTACCACTACATCTTAACATTTTCTGGAGAAAAAAAAAAGTGATGTTTGCATATTAAACATCAAATACATTCTGAACCACATTAACACTTTCATTGTGAATAGATTAACAACACTCAAAACTTCTCACATCTTGTCTGGTAAAAGTAAAAGTAATTAAGGAAGAGCATATTTAATAGCATGCTATTGAAGTTACGTTAAACTGTTGGAGAACAAAAGACTTCCCAGAAGAGTCCTCATTTGTCGTTATTGTAAGTGAAGCCACAGGAGGTTACCACAACAATGAATCATGAACATTGCATTGTTTCTGTGATTTAAATAAAGAAAATCATTATTTGTGTTTTGATGATTGATTGAAAAAAGTTCAGGCCAGCAGCTGAGAACTGTGACACATACAAGCGCATGTAGGACTATGACTGATGTGTGTGTCAGAGAGACAGACTGTCTGAACTCTCTGTGATTGTGTGAGTGTGTGTGTGTGTTTGTTTGAGGAGGACAGTGAGGTGAGTTTCTCTTCATGGGTGGCGATCAGAAAAGAGAGAAGTGCAGTTAATGCTGAGCATTGTCGGGAAGAATCCACCCTACTCAGAACATTTGCAGACAGAGACTAATACAACAACCATGTACACTAGCCATACAAAGATAAACATCTCACGGTCACAAATGCACATCACACATGCACTCACGCACTAATTGAATGGGTCCAGTTTGTTCAGGTGGCTTAAATCGCAGACAGCTCGAAGTGAAAAATTGCCTGTTACCAGGCTAAAACGTTAAAAAGCACAGGAGGTCAGATATAGAACAATAACTCAGCCCTGATCTGGGAGCGTACGCATTAACAGTCATCAGTTACACAATTCAGGGATGGTCAGACAGAGAAACTAAACTGGAAATTACTAGTATGCACCAGTATGCCTGAAAAAAGTTCCTGTCAAAATGATGTTGTGCCTAACATCACCCCTTAACAATGGTAAAAGCACTATAACGTACACCTAAAAGCTTTCAATGGGTTATATCAACTATAACACTATTATGAAAATAGATACACTAGATAGACAGACTGACTTTTCACAAGAGTTTGATTAGTTCTGAAAACAGCCACACCATATATATATATATATATATATATATATATATATATATATATATATAAAAGGTGTGTACATTTTTTCCCCCTCTGAAATGTGTCACTTTGGTTTTCAGTGCCATTGCATTGGTTTTAAACTTTACATTAAATGGGCAAAAGTTCTGATATGATGTATCTTTGTAACCAGCTATGGATGGATGGATGTCACCCAAAACTGAAAATTCTGTCATCAATAACTCACCCTCAATTTTTACCAAATCTGTATGAATTTCCCCATTGACTTCCTTAATATGAAAAAAAATAAAAAAATAAAAAAAAAATATATATACAGTATATATACTATGGAAGTCAGTGGGGCCCATCAACTGTTTTGTTACCAACATTCTTCAAAATATCTTCTTTTGCATTCAGCAGAAGAAAGAAATTCATACAGGTTTGGAATAACGTAAGAGTGAATAAATGATGACAGAATTTTGAAGAAATGAGGTCGGGGAATACTATGATATCTGGAAATTCTGCTGTCCCCCACAGATATTGATGCCCATTGATACTTAAAAGGAAAGGAAACAATCAATAGCTTTGCGAATAAAAAGCCTCTCAGAGATGTAAAATAAATGTGCATGGGCCAGTTTAGAAAGAAGAAAATAAGAATCAGCTTAGGCATATACTTTAAGAACATTTTCCAAAGTGATTAAAAAAATAAAATAAATAAAAATCCCTGTGGACACACACTCTGGCATCGGAGGACACAGCAGCTGTCAGCTCCCAAACCCATTAAAACAATACCTTTAAAGCCCTTGACCCACTTATTACACAAGGCACATTCAGTTCAAAAGTGCAGAAGCTCTGACAATGAGGTTTCGATGTCAGTGTGAGTTTAGAAGTCACTGCAGAGAGGCGCATCAAAGAAGATCAGAGCAACTTTGCTCATCCTCGAGGTCAAACTAACATCTTAGTCCAGAGAGTGTGTGTAGGGACAGCGAAGTTTGCTGGGAGATGCTCGGCTTCTCATAAAGTGGGTCAGGCCGGGAAAGTCTTGAATGAAGCAAAGAGTTGTTCATGTGGGAACCTCGAAATGCATGGAAGTAATAAAGGCTAAAGGCTAATTAGATTTTACATAACATGGATCTAATTTCAGTTCTCTGGAATCTCCGGCCTCATTCAGGTAGATTTTAAATAAAGCAATGATGTGTCCCGTGAGTCAGTTATGTATATAGTACATATACTGAAGCTTATCTCAGAAATTCTGAAAGGCAGATAGAGTTTCATATTTAGCGTGCAGCCAAATGAAAATCTAACTACAATTTCGGCTGATGGTTTTAACGGTGGTAGGAGGTTTTAATCAGCTTACCCTTGAACTAATCAGAATCTAAGAGAAGAAAATACTCTTGACATTTATGAAAAAAGGCTTGTCAAAAATCACTGAAAACAATTGAATAAGCTTAGACAAAGAATAAGGTGCAACTGACATTTTCTTCCCTGCAGGCGTAAGAGACTGTGTGTGTAAACCGATCTCTGACAATGGCCACCCAGAGAAAACGGAACTCCACTACCATGAAGGGTAGCAGATATACCTCTGTTTGTTCAGGGTTTAGCGCCTTTATTTGGACCGGAAAGATCAGGCCCATGGAACCAAATGTAGGCCTTTTCACACGGACAAAGGATTCAAGCCAACGTGCCCTGACAGTGATGCTGAGCAGGTTTAGAGTTCTGTCCTGAAACCTTCCATTTTTTTAGATCCTATCCAAAGTAGTACATGGAATCAGGATAGTCGCAATAGTGAATGGCTTGGGACTCTTGTGGCGTATTTTCCAGTGGCTTCAGGGTGATTTATCACATTTATGTATCAAACAACCCAATCCAGTCCATCTAAGAATCCTGTTATTATCCGTTTGTAATGCCTAATTATATAAAACATAAAACACAGTGTGTAAGATATAAGCTTAGCTAGCTGGCTACTGGTATGCTGAACTAGCATGATGAGCGGTTTCAAAAACCTATAGTAACTAAAAACAAAATGATTACACTTTATTTTGATGGTCCCTTTTGAACATTCTGTTGACTATAAGTAACTTTGCAACTACTGTACATGTCAAGTTAACTAACTCTTTATAGCATTAGTACACTCACTGTCTGCTTAATATCTGCTAATTCTTTATTGTGATGGTCCTCCAAAAGACATTCTACTGACTATGAGTAACTATGAAACTACATGTCAACCCTAATACTCGACTAACACTCTAATGAGAGTTAGTACTGTAGACATGTAGGTGCAAAGTTAATTATAGTCAACATAATGTGTTAAAGGGACCGTTAAAATAAAGTGAAACCTAAAACAATTTTAAAATTAAAATGTGATAAAAGGATATCTAATCAGGCACTGAATTAAGTACCCATTAAAAGTTCTTTCAGCCAATGGAATCACTTTGGGGTCCTATGGTGGACTTGATTCAATGGCATACCAAACTGACAAGGCTCAGATGATAACTAAAAATGCATTGTATGAGAAAAGATGGCAGATTTTAAACAGCATAGCGCCGATAACATATGCCTAATGCATACCTTGAATGCAAAGTCACTGTGAATAAAAGTATGTAATAAAATGTACAATAAATGCCACTGAGATGCTAGCGGATAGCTTCTTTAAGGTATTATAAACCTCTTTGACTTCAACAACGTTCCTCTGCATATTTGTGTATCACACACACACTAAAAATAAAACTTTCTTCTTGCTTCCTTCCATTAGCTCACATTAGCCTCATGAACCTAAATCTGCAGTGAGTAAAGCCTCCATCCACCCGTGACCATAGAACACTAGGCAGTGAAGGCGGACCTCCCAGACCTCCCAGGAAGCCAAATAAGCAAGAGCGAGCCTGCGGGCCACATACTCCCACAGAGAAGCAAAACTACCGGACTCAGAATCCTGTCCACCGGAGCAAACCCAGAACATGGCTTTTCCACTTTAATCCTTTACTTATTATTTTGTCCCATTTGTATTTGACATTGATAGAGGGTAACCAGAGGTTTATGTGAATGTAATACGGTGATGCTAGGAATATAAGCACGTGACTGGTTAATATAATTTGGAAGACTAAGCCAAACACTTGGTTGCAACTAATCATGGACATTTTATTGCATTAAATCTAATCTTGGTTATATTAACAAAGAAGACCATGGACCATTTATACAATTTGTCCTTTAAAAAAAAAAAGTTTTCTATGTAGGCAGATGTGTTTGACTGTTACAGCGCTTTTTTTTTTTCAGCATCACACAACATAGGCACCATATTAAAGATGCCATATATGTTAAAAGCTGCTCAAATTTAAGAAACTTTTGTGACTTTCAGTCCATGTGTTAAGGTGTGGTCACATGGTCACATTTACCGTTGATCTGCAGATTTCTGTGGGCAAAATCCAGTCATTTAAATTGCATTCCACGCAATCGGGAATTTCACGCGGGGGTCGAATTTTTTTTCAATAGAAGTTTTCAATAGATTTTTTTGGTCACATAGTTGCAGGTTGACCAACAGAAAGCTGCTTGGTTTGAAAGTGACTTCTGTTTTAACTGTGCTTCATACATCACTACACTGTTGACAATAAACAAAATATTTTTTTTCCAATTTCACAAATGAGATTGCATCTTTTGAGTTGAAGATGGTACTCCTCTTGTAATTCTTGGAGACTTCAACATCCACCTAGAAAAACCTCAGGCTGCTGATTTCCACACCCTGCTTGCATCATTCGACCTCAAACGAGTATCTACTGTGGCTACTCACAAATCAGGTAACCAATTGGACCTCATCTACACGCGCTACTGCTCTACGGACAATACACTGGTCACTCCACTGCACACCTCAGATCACTTCCTCCTCACTCTCAACCTCAACCTGCCTCAGATCACAACACACACTCCTCCACAGGTCACCTTTCGACGAAACCTACGCTCACTTTCACCCTCTCACCTATCCTCTTTGGTCTCATCCACACTTCCTCCACCTGATCAGCTCTCAACACTTGATACTAACTGTGCAACTGATACTCTTTTCTCCACTTTAACATCCTGCTTGGACAACTTCTGTCCCCTTTCCTCCAGGCCAGCCCGCACCACACCCTCTGCCCCCTGGTTAACTGATATTCTTCGCGAACATCGTACTAAACTCAGGGGTGCAAAGAGGAAGTGGCGCAAAACGAAAGATTCGACAGACAATCAATCCCTTCTCTCTTCCTTCTCTGCTAATATCTCTACTGCTAAAATGGCTTACTATCACAACAAAATTTTCAATTCTTCTGACTCTCGCATGCTTTTCAAAACCTTCTCCTCTCTTCTTAACCCTCCTCCTCCTCCTCCTTCATCAACCCTAATAGCTGACGATTTTGCCACATTCTTCATAGAAAAAACAACCAGCATCAGCGGCCAGTTTACCAATCCACAAACTGACACACACATTTTACCAACAAAGGCACACATTCTACCCTCCTTCTCTCTACTTTCAGAGGCGGAAGTCTCTAAACTCGTCCTTTCCAATCGCCCTACTACCTGTCCGCTTGATCCTATCCCCACTAATCTACTTCAAGCCATTTCTTCCTCAGTTGTACCCACACTCACGCACATCATAAACAATTCTCTCCACACTGGTACCTTTCCCACAGCTTTTAAGCAGGCTCAAGTAACCCCACTGCTTAAGAAACCCAATCTAAATCCAGCACATCTAACAAGTTACAGACCGGTATCTCTTCTTCCATTTGTCGCGAAAACACTTGAACGAGTTGTTTTCAACCAGATCTCCTCCTTTCTTACACAGAACAACCTCTTGGACGACAATCAGTCTGGTTTCAAAAGCGGACACTCAACTGAGACTGCCCTGCTCTCAGTAATTGAAGCTCTGAGACTGGCAAGAGCAGCTTCCAAATCCTCAGTCCTCATCCTGCTGGATCTGTCTGCTGCTTTTGACACAGTTAACCACCAGATCCTCCTGTCAATCCTAAAGATGAAGGGCATCTCGGGAACTGCACTCCAATGGTTCGAGTCTTACCTCTCAGGTAGGTCCTTTAGGGTGTCGTGGAGAGGTGTGGCGTCTAAGACCCAACATCTAGCTACTGGGGTGCCTCAGGGCTCAGTGCTTGGACCACTCCTCTTCTCCATCTACATGACATCACTAGGATCTGTGATTCAGAAACATGGCTTTTCCTATCATTGCTACGCTGATGACACGCAACTCTACCTCTCATTCCAGCCTGACGATCCGACGGTAGCTTACCTAAACTCATTACTTCAGACTTATGTGCCATCCAGAAACCTGCGCTCTGCTAGCGAATGTCGTCTTGTGGTACCATCTCAAAGAGGCACAAAATCTATTTCTCGGACCTTTACCATGGCTGTTCCCTGTTGGTGGAATGATCTGCCTAACTCAACCAGAGCTTCTGAGTAAGTAGCCACTTTCAAGAAACTGCTGAAGACATATCTTTTTCGGCAGCACTTGATTCAGTAGAATTAACACTTTCTCTTCTCTTCTATTCTATAAAAAAAAAAAAAAAAAAAAAAAAAAAAAACTGCACTAAAATTAAACTGAGAGGGGTTATAGCACTTACGTATTGTTGTCCTACTGTTAGTTTAACTGCTTCTATTGTTCTCATTTGTAAGTCGCTTTGGATAAAAGCGTCTGCTAAATGAATAAATGTAAATGTAATGTAAAATCCTAAATTCACTTAGCAGACTGAAATCATTTTCAAATGTCCTTTCTTTTGCAAAATGTAGAAAAAAAAAGTGTATGACTCATCCTGCACTACACATATTTTTGTCCAATCAAATGCTCTCTAGATCAGAGTCTCTCCCTTTTTTGGAGACGAGCCCAGTGGTTATGAATGAGACTTGATCTGAGTGTGCAAGTATGAGTGAGAAAGTGTGATGGAGGTCTCCATTGACTAACGCCATAGTTTAATCCATTTAATCCATGGAATGCAAAACATTTTACAACTCAGAGCAGAGGCCACACACAGACGCACAAGCTCACTCACTCACAGCTGACACAAAAGCTTTTTTTCACAGGATTTCTTCATCTTAAGATAAAGCAAGCAATAGGGTTGTCATGATACTTTAATCACATCTTACATTACGATACTGGCTAAAGTATCACAATTTCACGCCCTGTAACAAGGGATCCCACTAAACACGTCTTTACACTGCCAAGTATACAGGGAAAAGACCACCCATGTAAGTTTTGTCCCTGTGGATTCAAATAGGACACATTTATTAAATTACATTCAAATTTTTTGATAAAGAACGTGTGAAAGTGAAAACAATATGTTATTACCTTATAAATGATTAGGTAGGGGATAAGTAATCATGGCAAAATCAGGATCATGTTGCATAATAATGTTGCTATAATGACTGTTAAAGACTAATATAAAAAGGTAATTGTGAGATTGAACTTAAGATAAAACAAATGAAGTCACGCTGTAATACATAAAGTCACATTGTGAGATAAAGAGTCACAATTACATTTTTGTTTTACACTGCAACTGGAAGGGGGTTCTACAGTATGCCTCTTATTGCACTAAAAAAAAATTGAGAGTTTGGCGTACACAGCAACGGTACTTAGTATTGTTTTATTAATTTGTGCATTTCACTCAGCAATGTTAAGTTGACTGAACAAACACTTAAGTGACCATACTCATTTTTAGTAGAAACAACTCATTAAAATTAAGTTAATGTAGTTACATGAGTTTTTAAGTAATGTGAACAAGGATGGTTTGAGTGAAACTAACAACAGTGATTTTTTTTTTTTTTTGTGTGTACACACCAAATAAATAAATAAATAATAAGATTGATTTAAGTTTAGATTATTTATATGAGAAGAAAAAGACCCGGCACTGAGAGTGATATGGAATATTTGTTAAATACAGATTTACCTTGCAAGAAAACAATGGAACTAGTTAGACAAGTGGAACTTAAGTACCTTTATAAGGCCATTAACTGAAAAATGAGAGGATGGGGGGAAAAAAACTGGAGATCCTGTTCATCCACACCACTTTAGGTAGATGTACTTTCACACAGGTCTAGGACTGGATTCCCACCTAATTTAACAGATGAGAGATCCAGGAAGCAGGTGTAAGAGCAATGGGAAAGGGCAGCCACCAACGCTTTCAAATTCCCACAGAAGTGAGAAGGAAATCCTGTAGTGCTGTCGTAAGGGGGAAGGAAATTAAGTTTGGCCTTTCACAGACAATCTCCAGCCAGCTCATCCTCTGATATACCACACCCTAAGCTTGCATATGAACAGTATTACATCAGAGCGATTGCACACACACACATCTCAGTGCAGTGTGAGTGAAGTATGTGTATACTGACACTCCAAGGTCAAATTGATTGTGCAAAGCGAACAAGAGGCCAGTGTCCCACCCAGACGACATCACCATGTGACGCAAAATCAAGTTAAGGGTCAAATTGTGAACTGCATGGTTAAAGGGCTACCACTGCGAGAAGTTACTCTTGTAGGCTCTCTTTCTTAGACCCACAGCTGGCTGATCTTGCAGTTGCAGTTGATCGGCCTTTACAGCATTGCTGTATTATTGCGTTCAAATAACTGTGAACACAATAAGCATCCAAAAAAAAAGTTCCCCTTAAAATTTTGTAGCCCCCTAAAATAACCAGTCAAACTGTGCAAAATAGGCTCTGGTTTCCATCTCAACTCAAATATCTTTGGATCATCTGTTTATGGCATGAAGGATCATTTTAAGCTGATCTTTATCAAACGACATTAGTCTTACAGATTAGCTAAACTGCTTTCCTAATCAGCTCTCATTAAAAGGCTTTGTGTTGTAAGTATGTCATGTTAGTCGAACACGTTGTGTGAAGTGAGCTGGCAAGCTAAGACATGTTCACAGAGCTATATGTACAGGTGCATATGTTCAAACCAAATAGTATTACATAATATCTGCTGAAACAAGGTCAATCACTGGGGAGTGGGCAGTGTATAGACCAGGTGTGATGCCATAGGGCCCTGTAACAACAGTAATAACAGAGTGAAAAGGTACAGATTTGACGTTTACATAACCAAAGGGAAATTTTGAGATCAAAACCTTTTTAAAAGTACATTCTGCTCAGCCTTTTCCTGGCAACACTAAATACGTCACCAGATGATGAAAAGAGAGTGTTTTAGGCATTTTCAAGTTTTTTAAATATTTAAAGGATATCTTCATAACCAAACAGACCTTTGATCAGATTTCATTTTGGGACTGTATACAAATGAAATTGATGAATTATGCAAAACTATCTATGGAACAGTTAGTTTCGTTTCTCAAATCTGATTGTCCGGATGGCATTCCAAAAGCTCTGATAAATCGATGATTTTTTCCACTTTTATATGAGTCCGCTCACTTGTGTTTATGATGTCTATTCCTCTTTCTGCAGGTTAAAGCTGAATACACTACATGACTTGCCCTGATTTACACTAATATTACTCTAGTATTATACTAGTACACTGTTTTGACAGTGTATGATGGGCACAGATTCCAATTTTTTAGCTTCCGACTATGATTCCATCCAGTTGGAGGATATCAAACATGATATTTTGAGCTAATTTTAAAACGCATATTGTTTTCATTTGTCATATCCCAGTTTTATCGGTAACCATTTACAAAGTACGATGCCTAGTGTTTAAAATTATTTTGAAAGTCTTGTAGTGTATTCCAATCTTTACAATGTTACACCAGTAGATTGCGTCAAATTATTTTGTATATAAGTGAGTATTTAAATAATTTATTCAACAGATTTTTTCAAAAACACTGATTCATTCAGGAATTACCCAAGTGACTGCGTTATGGGTGATTCATTAAATAACTCACACAAAAGATTTGATAAAAAACACACTCCATTTGAGAACGAAAAAAGTGTCTGTCTTTATGAGTGATTCATTGATACATTAATTCCCTCAACCAATTTGTATAACCGAGTATATACTAGGCTACATTTGAATAAGAATGACCTTTGCGACAATTAAAAAGTATGTTATACATAGTATGAATGTGTACAAAGTGAAATCCAGACAAACTGTCATTGTCATGTGACTTCACTGCTATTCACAGCTCCTTTCACGTGGCCTCATGGGATACTAATGTGTACATTTAGGAGACATCAGATGCACACTTTAGAATTCGCCAGAAGTAGAAGGTCATCTGCGTACAGTTTTATGAATACTATGAATTTGGACATACTACACTTTTCACATACTGTTTTTGTTTTTGTTTTTTTACCTACAATATAATTAGGTATATAATTAGGGAATGAGGCATATTCAGACGCATGCAGGGACTGATGAAGCACCACTTGCAAAGGATTCTGCTGGGACTTTTCACACACGATAAAGAGCAACTGGTCAGCTGATACCGAGTCAAAATGTAACTAAATATATAACAAATATATATTTTTTTTTAAATCAGTCATGCATACTGACTGTATCTCTCTTTTTAACTCGTATACCTGAGGGTGGAACTGATGGCTTGTAATAATACTGTAAAAGAGATTATTACCTGGCCCATCAGAGCTGTTATCATCCTTAATAGCTGCCCTGTTCCAGTCTCTCTGGTTACATAAGTGCCCTCATTCTGGCTTCTTTCTGTAAAGATTCAGTTGTGCCAGCTGGCAGAGGATTTTGGGTGCCAAACAGAGCCTGTAAGGGTCAAACTCAATTATTACTAAACAGTCTTAAACTCTTGAATTACTGAGGGGGACTTAATTGAGATGCCAATCAGTGAACACAGAGTTACATAAGAGACTGCCTTCAGATTTGCTTTAAAAGCCTGAGAATCATAAGACAGTGGCCTGCAGATAGACCTGGCTTCTGGTTTGCATTAACTGGGATCCGGCAGGAATGTGTGTTGTTATGATACTATCTTAACCCAGGAGGAGACAGATAAATGAAGTATCTTTCTGATTTTCACTTATTCATTACATTTAGCTTCATTCCATCTCATGACTTCACAGATACATTCCACTTGTGTGCATCTCACCCTCTCTGCAACCCAGAATGCAACACTGTGATGTAAGAGCTTGATAGCCTGAGTAAGATACAGAAAAAATACCTAAACTAATCCTTAGAGCCTTACAGTTTATGTAGATTACACAATATTACAAGGCGGAGAAACAGTTAGCTTCTTTAACAACTATAATCTCACACAAAGCCTCAAACTTTTCGGTTCAATGAATCAAAGACTAATAGGCTAATTGTTCATTTGTGCAGCTGATTTAATCCTCTGGACTTGTTATTGGCTGTGAATTGGCAGAGAGCCATTGGCTCATGAAATGAAACATGTAGGAGCCATATTTTAGTTGCTCATCTGGGACAGATTCGGTGAAGTCTATGACAGAAAAACCTGACCTCTGTGACCCAGCAACCCTTGCCCTGATATTCACATGAAACCATTTCTGGCTGAATTACTGAGTTTGGTTGCTTCTTGCAGTAAAGGAGAGACTAAGAAGAAAAACAGGAGAAAAAGAAAAATTATAGCAGGTTCCAACAAGTCATGACCCCTATTTGTATGCATAACCTCCAACATACTCACACAGCACATACACTTTTACAAGCATCACTAATAGGAAATTCACTCATCACTGCATACCCAACCCTACACACACACTCACAATCTCTCTGAATGTGGGAGGCCAGATCTTCTGCTGTAATCTCCATTGACCTGTGACACGCGTGGGAAAGCCCTCGACACCTCACACTAGCCTGGTGTTGAAAACTGCTCACACACAGTCTGACTCTTTCCTATACACGCACGCAAGCTTACTTAATGGGGACATACCACACTGCAAAAAGTAAAACAGGAAGATTTTCATACTTGTTCTACAGTACAGTTATCTAAACATTTTTAGATTTACTTAAGAAGCTAAATGACTTGATATTAAGATATGTTTTCTGAAAACTTTATGAAAAATAAAGTGAGTTTATTACAACGAGAAAAAATACCCGCCAATGGGGCCAGGAAAATAATCTTGTATTCACTTTTAATTACGTTTAATTTTCTGACCCCACTGGCAGGTTCTTGTTTTAACACACGCAGAGAGACCATGCACACTCATTTGCCCTTCAGCCAAAGTCTGGATCCAAACTCTATCATCACTTACACTTACAGTGTTTGCATTTTTCCTAATTTGTTTAACTGGAAACCAGATTATCACGCATACCAAAGTCACTTAAAGGCAGGCCAATTCACTCTGCAGTCGTCTTGGCAGCACCCTCAGGCTGCTATTTTCTAGGTGAAGATCTATTGAGAAATATCTAAATATGTTTGTCAAGAGTGTGTTTCAATAAGATATGTTTCAAATCAGCAATAAAAACAGAAAATTCTTTAGCTAAAAAGAAATCCATCGCCTCCACTTTATACTGTCATTGCAAATAACATTAACCTAAATGCAGATTCATAAGAAATGATAGATAATTTAAAGTCAACTAATACCCATTATAACAATTTTGCTTCCGTAATGTGACTTATTTCCGATTAAAAAAGAGAAAAATTTTAGGAAATGCAATGGATCGTTAAAAAGTGTCTGTTCAGTATCAGAATGGAGCAAGAGCTTAATGCAGGTTTACTAAAACAACACACATGCCAACATCGGCACACAGAGGAATGATCACTGACACGTGACAATCGCTAAAAAATGTATGTACTTAATTTCAATAAAGTCCCTCAAGCTTGCATACAGACTTACATTTTGGGGTAATCATTCCTCATAGTCACACAGCCTGTTTTATTAAGTTAGCAGCTATAAATACTAAAGTGTGAGATTTGTACCTGCTTTAAAACCATGTGATTATCCCTCCACATGCCGTAAGGTTGCCGACCCTTGGGCTACTGGTTAACATTATCCAATAGCCTGCTGTCAATGGGATCACTTCTCATTTCACATGGACTTTTTTAATTAAATGGTCACTGGCATGAACATCAGGTTTAGAATAAGGACATTATTAGCAGAGCATTTAATGGTATTTATAGCACCTGATCCCATTAATTCTACATTAGTGCCAGTTGCAGCAGGTTTATATCTTCTGCCCGATCCTCATTTTGTACACAATCATAGAGGCCCATGGGAGATTTACAGCGGCCTCATTAGGCACAGGAAACAGACCAGATTCCAGAGTTATGAGTTTGTGGGGACCCAGACAACACAACAGCACAGAATCAGATAGATCTGACCTGCTCTTATTTTCCATAGCCTGCTCCCTGTCTGTCTATGATTAGCTATGGATGCATAGAGCCTGTGTTTTCTTTTTCTTTTCTTTTTTTATAGCGACTCAGGCTCTACTACATTGTTTTTACAACCTAAGCTCAAATATTCACGTGCTGGTGTCCCTGACTGGCTCGGCGAACATGATTTAACCAAGTACAACATTCTGGAACAACATTACAATCAATCAGTTTTGAGGGACAAGTTTACAGTTTGTCAAGTTTAGGCTTACAACCAGGGTTAGGTGCTTCTACATCAGTGTTATTCACCTATCATTTCCCTCTGATTTTAGGGATTTTCTGATTTCTTTTCTGGGGTTTTTCTTGTCAAAAACAACAGTGGATGGTCCAACATGGAAAAACAGCACTAGACCAACACTAGCCAACCAGCCTAGACCCGAATGAAATGATGGTGCTCAAACATGATAAACATGATTTTGGCAGCATCCATCACACACAGTCTCCATTAACCCCTGCACTTCCAACCCACAGACAAAGCAACAACTTTATTTAGGAGGAAATTTATCATCCTTTCTTCCTCTCTCCATTTCTCCTCTTCATTAAGCAGGTCAAGGGTCACATTTGTAATAATTCTGTTTGAAAGACTAACAGTTACATGTGCTATTTGAACTTGACTCTCTGCTTCCTCAGGAGAAAATAAGGCTTGCCGAAAATAAATGTCCACTATGAGAGTTTGAGGCTAGTCAATCAAGATAGGCAGCTAACGGGACATGTGTGTATTTGTGTGTTTAGTGAGAGTGGACGTTTTGAGCTACGGACATCTTAATAGCCTATAATGAATGGTTTCCTGAGAATAGCAATAATGCGAAATGAACTCGGCAACCCGCGTTTTCGACAACACTGGACGGTTCATTTTATTCTCAGACAGACAAAGTGGTGCTGAACTGATGGGTTGAGAATTGCTACACAAAAATAGGTCGCAGGTCTGTTCTGACAAGGTTGCTGTCAGCAGGGGAAAAAATGATGCTGTAAATAAATAATAAAATAGAGCAGGCTATATAATTGTGGATAGTTAAGATGGCAAAATACTTCAAATAACCATATCAAATTTACTTAGTATTATTGAGCCTGTGCATTACATGGTAATATTAATAATAAAATTATGTTCAATTGAGATGACAAAGTGTCTCAATCAAACTGGAACATAAAAATGCGCAAAAAGATGTGCAGTAAATGCACTTTAAATGAGAAAAACAAGGTGTCACTTTAACTGGGTAAACAGAACGGCCCTGCTCAACCTCACCATCTCCATCCATGTCTGCAGTAGCGTATTTCAATCAGGGAGAACATAACCTGAAAACCAAATGTAACTCTCCGTGTCTATTTTGAGGCCTGCATTGCTCTCACTGTCCCATGGGCCGCTGGTGCACTTCTAAGTGGGTTAGAGGGGGGAAAAATCACCATTCCAGGCCTACTTAGGACACAGAGAATAGCCAATTATAGCCAAAATCTGACATATACAGTAATAGTCCACGTTTCCTATTCCTCACCAAGCACTTAGCTTAGCTCATTGGAGTCTTAAGCCGGCAATATGTCCTTCAAAAACCAAGGAACT
Organism: Rhinichthys klamathensis goyatoka; assembly: GCF_029890125.1. Lineage (NCBI taxonomy): Eukaryota > Metazoa > Chordata > Actinopteri > Cypriniformes > Leuciscidae > Rhinichthys > Rhinichthys klamathensis. Next base: position 96,327 of record NW_026607344.1, read on the forward strand.
GTTTAAACATTAAAAAGGCAACTGTCCATCATTAAAGGATTATTCGTGACAGGTTTACAGATGCCCACAGCAGCCCATGATGATTATATTAATCAAGGTCAATGGAAAAATGTGATATTTTAAAATGGCAATATGGCACCACCTAATGGTAGAATGGTGTAATTATATCAAATGTATTTATAGGATTATAGACTGGATATCATTCAACCTATTAACGCGATACAAACAAATAACTGAAGCGTATAGCTGAAATGCAGTTAATTCCTTGATCTTGTAAGACTGTGTGAGATATTTATATTTCTGTCAGTCACACTGTTGGAGGTTTGTCTAAACCTAGGGATGTGAGACTCTGTAAAATGTCAGAGATAATGTATGGAAAATTGCCTTTAAAGTGTCAAACGCAGCCGTGGGGAAAGGTTACGGTGGCTGCGGTTTATTCCCCGTCAGGCTGGTTGAGGTCTGGGCTTCAGTGAATCATCAGGAGCACCAGTGAGACCCTGCAGAGAGCACACACAGTGATAACCAGTGCAGTGACAATGACAAAGAGAATCAGTTGAAAAATCTGTGTAGTCACATTCAGTACAAACAATATATACCCTCTAATCTTTGCCTTCTGGAAATAATTGTTCTCTCTTAGTAACAATTGTGAATATCACTGAGTATCTATCTATCTATCTATCTATCTATCTATCTATCTATCTATCTATCTATCTATCTATCTATCTATCTATCTATCTATCTATCTATCTATCTATCTATCTATCTATCTATCTATCTAGCATCTATCCATCTATCATCTATCCATCCTTTCATCCATCGTATCTATCTACAGTATCTATCTATCTCTACAGTATCTATCTATCTACAGTATCTATCTATGGCATCCATCCATGCATCCTATCTACAGTATCTACAGTATTTATCTATCTACAGTATCTATATCCATCCATCCATCCATCTACAGAATCCATCTATCAATCCATCCATCCATCCATCCATCCATCCATCCATCCATCCATCTATCTACAGTATCTATCTATCTATCTATTTACAGTATCGATACACAGATAGATACTGTAAATAGATAGATACTGTATCTACAGATAGAATCTATCTATATCTACAGTATCTATCTATCTACCTATATATCTATCTACATTATCTATCTACAGTATCATTTATCTACAGTATCTATCTATCTACAGTATCTATCTATCTATCTATGGTATCTATCTATGGTATCTATCTATCTATCTATCTATCTATCTATCTATCTATCTATCTATCTACAGTATCTCCATCCATCAATCTGTCTATCTGCATTGAATTAAGTATTCAGACAGTAGATTAATATGAACGTTTAATAAGTAGTATTATTAACAAGTGTCTCTTTAATCCAACATAAAGGGACTGATATAAAATGGACAAAAATACATTGGCATCAGTAATGGAATTTAGCACCGGAAACTGCTTGTTCACGATCCCTTTTATAATGTAAAGAGAGAGAAAGAGAGCTCATTGTGCCATTCAGGTTCTGGCAGAATGAAAGTGTCCATTATGAGAACATACAATCAGAACAAGTACACTCCATCACTAATACAAATAACTACTCGGAATGAAAAACATATTTTAGAGTTCCTGAGTACATAATTGAGATTTTAAATGCCATTTGTAATCAGTTTCTTCACATTCATCCTTTTCCCCTAAAGTATCATGTTGTAAGGAAATGTTAACTACCTTCAAAATAAGTTTTAAACATTATGGTTTACCCTCATGAGTTGGTTAAAGCAGTATCTGAAATCTGTCTGTTCAAATAAAATCTATATTCAAATCGAAATAACGGAATGAATAAATAAATCACCGGAATAATCACTTGACATTTTGACTTTGGATGTTCACTCTAGGTGGCAACCAATCAGCAGAAAAAAGGATTCAGAGTACATTTTATTCAGGATTTTCAGGAAACTGCTGCTTTACTTGCTGGTGAGAGCTGCACCTGAGAAAAACACTCATTTTTAGAATCTCTCATCTATGATGCATCTGTGAAAGAGCTTTCACGCGGTTTAAAAGTGTGAGAGAGAAAGGGTGCAAATGTACTTGGGATTTTTTTAAAGCAATGCTGTCAAGCCCTAAAAATAGGACACAAATACATTCTCTTACTATTTACAATATATTCTATATGTTCTATATATATATATAACTATATATATATATATATAGTCATTCAAAAGTAAGTTTGGGTTCAGAGTAAAAAAAAAAAAAAAAAAAAAAAATTATTCAGCAAGGAATTGATTAAATTAACCAAAATTAGTAACCACCCTTACAGAAAAACCACATGAGTTTCACATGTGCAAAAACACATGTGATCCCATGTGACAACGTGGACATGTGATTTTGCACATGTGAAATTTAACATGTGAAATATGTGGAACACATGTGCTTTGCACATGTTAAAGGTAATTTGCACATGGGAAACGTGTGGTTTTGGAACATTTTCATGTGAAACCCATGTATATTCCCATGTGAAACCCATGGGATTGCATGTGAAACCCATGTGATTACATGTGAAACCCATGGGATTGCATGTGAAACCCATGTGATTACATGTGAAACCCATGGGATGTGAAACCCATGTGAAACCCATGTGATTACATGTGAAACCCATGTGATTACATGTGAAACCCATGGGATTGCATGTGAAACCCATGTGATTACATGTGAAACCCATGGGATTGCATGTGAAACCCATGTGATTGCATGTGAAACCCATGTGATTACATGTGAAACCCATGGGATTGCATGTGAAACCCAAAATTCCCATGTGAAATCCATGAGCTTACATGTGAAACGTAAAATTCCCATGTGAAACATTTAATCACATGTGAAACCCATGAGATATCATGTGAAATGTAAAATATCTCATGTGAAACCCATAGAATGACATTTGAAACCCATCAACAATCCATGTTAAAGCTACACACCATGTAAACCTGTAACTTCATGTGAAATCCATGTAAAAATCATTAAGCAATATACCACAGAAAACGGTAGGCCTACCATGTTCTTGTGTAGGCTCTATAGCCTAATGTTTCCCAACATTAAAACAAATAATTCAAAAAAAAATTTTTTTCACTTTTTATTTCATTTCAAAATATGCAATACAAATTGAATGTTTAAAACAAACAAAGCAAAACCAAATTAAAATTATACATAAAAAGCCGCAAAAAACGCAGGTATACGCGCATGTGTGTGTGTGTGGTGTGCGTTTGTGAAAGTGTGTTGTCTCAGTCCTTTGTGTCTCCTGCAGCAGGCATCCTGTTTTGGGATAGAAAAAGATCAAAGATTAGGGCAGTGCAAACCATAGACTGTAAAAAAAAATATGGACGTAGTGTCCGTGACGTCACCCCGTAGGTTTCTGAAAAGCATTTTTATGGGGCTTAATAATTAATTATTATTCATTTGTAATGTTATTATGTCATTAAACGTTTTACGTAAATATGCTATGGAAATACATCTTGCTTAAACAACTGTATAAGACGAGTGGTGCGTCTCATTTATAAAAAAAACTATTGACAGTTTGTGATTAGATCACAATGTAGACTGAGGAATAAACTGAGTCATCAGTCCTCGCGCATGTCGGTTTCGCAAATGTGAACAGACCACATGGGGATCACACTTGGATGTTGGATCGTCTGAATATTACCTTTCTGCTCGTCTCCTCAGATCTTTTAACTTTTGTGCCATGCAGACCTTGATCTCAGTGCCTCCGATGCCTGGGTGCCTCTTTTTGACATGGTCTGTAAGAAATGAGATTGATTACATTAAAATTTGAAAACAAGTTTGACATGAAGTGACATAACTGTCAGATTCAAACTGTGCTTTCCGCGCTATGGCTGGCGCTGACGGACGCGCTCAGCGCTTGTCATATATAATAACTATTGATAAAAGATATTCAGACATGCTTACCAATTATTAGCTGCACCTTTTGTAGGTCAAGGCTCTTTTTTCACCAACAACCCCTTTTTTTCCGTTCATGCTGCCATCTCTTCGAAAGAGAAGATGGAGTCCATAAGAGTTCTGGTTAACTTTTTGTAGCCCTTACATCTTTGAGCATGATCCAAAGCAACTGGGTTCATTAAGTCAGTCACAGACTTGTTCTGCAAAGCAAAAAATAAAATAAAAAATAGAACATTTTCGTCAGGACAGAAACCGTGATCTTTTCAACGTTATTGCATATTAGGTGAGGTTTTCACTTTGGAGCTGTGAGTGTAAATTTTAGCATACAAGTATTTATTGTTCATGCTCGAGTCTTGATACTCTTTTACCTTCATATTCCAGAGTTTAGGGGTAAAATGCGAGAAATCTCCTTTAGTGGACTTGGATATGCTGGGCACTACTCACTGATCTATATAAATGACTTGATTGCTCATGACGTCATGTAAATTGAAGTCACCATATTCTATTGAATTAATAGGAAATCATCTGACTTTAATGAGTAAACATGACCTAACGAGTCAGTGTTTTTTATATTTGAATTCTATACATTCTTACCATGTAAACATCCAAAACATTTCTGATTATTATCAATGTTGAAAACAGTTGTGCTGATTAATGTGTTTGTGTAAACCATTGTAACAGTTTAAACCATTTTTTCCCCTCCAGGATTCATTGTTAAATAGACCACAAACATATGAAGGGTAGTTTACACTAATGTTCAAACATTTGGGGTCAATGATAGATTTAAAAATGAACAGAAAAAAAAGAAGAAATTCATATTTTTACTCAGCAAGGATGCATTAAATTGATCAAAAGAGAGAGTAAGGATTTCTGTTTCAAATAAATGCTGTTATTTTAACCTTTCTATTCATCAAATAATCCTGAAAAACACAAAAATATGAAGCAGCACAACTGTTTTCAACACTGATAATAATCATAAATGTTTTTTTGAGCATCAAATCGTCATATTAGAATAATTTATGAAGGATGATGTGAAGCTGTGATGCTGAAAATTCAGCTTTGATCATAGGAAGTAATTGCATTTTACAATATATTCACATAGAAAACAGTTTTTATTTATTTATATTATTTCACAATATTATTGTTTTTAATGTTTTTTGGTGAACATAAGAGAAAGAGACATAAACATTTGTACCAAGACAATTAGTGTATGTTTGACATTAGTGTATGTTTGGCGTTTTACTTACTAATCATATGGTTCATCAATAGTGCTTTAGAGATGAAGATCAGCTCCACTCCGCTATGTTGCAGGGCATCAGCACTGAAGGATCTAAGAACACAACAAGCCATTTGTCACTGAGCCAACAATGCAATGCCAGGTTTATTGAAAGGAAAGAAGCTACAGCAGAGGTGAAATGCAGAAAAGAGAAAGAATTTAAAGAATATACAGAATATAATTTCTTAACTAGGATAACAGAATTTGTTTTTGGGTTTACTTATTCATTTAATTTTGCTCATACGGTGTAACTTCGTTTGGATGTCAAAACCTTCTTAAAATAAACAATTTAAAAAAACAAATTGAGAAATAAAATGAGGTTATTTAATGAGCTTCCTCGGCTCACCTGTGTCCTAACGTTACTTCTCCGGCAGCAGCTTTCTCCAGAAATGTTGAAGTCGTGGAGCTTTCTCTCTGTTATGGGTTATTTTGTTACTACTGAAATCACAGAACATTTTTTAATCAAAATGTGTTTAACGTTACCATTGAGCTAACGTTAGTTTCAGCCAATTTTCTTGCTCCTGAAAGTAACATCACCGATACGTTATGTTTACGTTTGTGTTAAATAAATTAGCTCACTTCCAAGTAAAACCTTTACAAAACCTCTCATCTACACATAAGAGGTGATTAAAAGCCCAAACTTTAATAAATAAAAGTTCAACCGAGTTAACATTACGTTAGCCTAGCTAGCTGCTACCTCTTCAGAAAACGGTTGAGATCCTAACGGACTTTTTCCGAAGACACTACACCATGTAAATTTTTAACAGAATCGTGTCAATTACAAGTAAGAGAAATGTCAAAAACAGTTGTGAGTATTATTCGTGTGATTTTAGAGACTAATCTCACCTGGAAAAAGCCGTGAAAAGTTTAAACAACATCGAGAGAGGGAGTTTTGTTGCTTACCAGTAGCAGTGGTCCCGCGCCGTTTCCATGGCAACTCTGCGCGCCGGCCGCTCCAGTGTTTGAAATACTCGAAAGTTCACGCGCACGGCATTGATTAAACCACGTCAAAATCATGCAGCACTTAAAATGAAAAGTTTAATATCCACTTTATTTTATTTGAAAACGTGCTTGCAGTAGCCTATTGATTATATCAAATATAATATACTGTTGATTATGTAAAATATATTTACAATATAGCTTTAGAAATGGTAAACAGTGTTGAAATAAAAGTATTGCAAAAACTCATTAAAAACTATACGTGTATATAAGTGTTAGTATATACACATGCATTATAAGCTTTATGTTCTATGCATTTTGTGTGAAAAAGGCTATTGAAGCTAAAAATGTACAGTATTTGTGACGTGGTAACATAATTCACATGTTAAAACCTATTACAACGTGCAAATATATTTCACATGAGCTCCACATTATTACCTATAACATGTTTTCCACATGTGCCACGTGTTCCATTAAGTTCACATGTGGTGACATGTTGTTCACATGTGGTCGAACATTACTGCATGTGGTGACATGTTGTTCACATGTGGTCGAACATTACTGCATGTGGTGACATGTTGTTCACATGTGGTGAAACATTGTTCACATGTGATGACATGTTGTTCATATGTGGTCACATGTGGGCATATGTGGTCACATGTGGTCACATGTGGGCACATGTGGAAAACATGTGATAACATGTGAAATTCATGTGTTTTTTCTGTAAGGGCAAAACTCAGTAAAGATGTTTATAATGTTATAAAAGATTTAAATTTTAAATAAATGCTGATCTTTTGAACCATGACAAATGTCGAGCAGGATAAAAGTTTTCAACAAAGTTTCTGGATCACCAAATCAGCATATTAGGATGATTTCTGAAGGATCATGTGCCACTGAAGACTGGAGTAATGATGCTGAAAATTCAGCTTTACCATCATATGAATAAATTACATTTTAAAATATATTAAAATATTTTACATTTTCACAATATTACAGTTTTTACTGTATTTTTAATTAATTAAATGCAGCCTTGCTGAGCATATGTGACTTCGTAAAAAAAAAAAAAAAAACGTATATACCTAATTTTCTCACATTTATGATGCTTTATGATAATTCTATGGTCTTTGAAATGATGTACATTGCACAATGTGCCTTAATGATCAGTACATTCTCCAAAATTCCTTTTTTTGGATTCCACAGAAGAAAAAAAGGTTTGGTACAGGTTTGGAACAACATGACGGCGAGTAACAATTTTCAAAATTACAAAAAACATTTTCTTTTTGGGTGAACTACCTTTTAATGCCTGTTACACCGCAATTTTAGCCCTGATTTTCACTCGCCGACAGTTTTGTGGAGGTCACTGACAAATTCCCGAAATCGGAGGCAAATCAGTGCTTCTTCACGTGAGTGACAATCGTGTAGTGTATATCAAAGAAGCAAGAGAAGCGCCTATGCGTCGGCGACATATTTAGTATGTAGTGTGAAATGTGTTTTGAGTGGAAGTTACATCAGCGACGACCTACAGCCACTGAGAGAGCAAGATACAGGGCAAGGGAAAATTCAGGGGGAGGAGTCATAGAGCTGCAACAAAACATCAGCAAGCATGGCGTCTCTCCCTTTTTTTTTTTTTGCTGCAAATCAACATACAGACAACTTGGATTCACAGGCTTCATGCGTGCATCATTTTAACAAGAATAAATCCTGTCTCATGCATGATCTTGCGTTATTTCCTGTACCAATTCTTGCTTGTTTGGTTGTAAAACTTAGGTTGTAGAACAGACAGTGTTGTCTGCGATTCTTCTATTGAAATGTTGTGTAACGTGTGAGCCCGTCACAACAAGATGGTACCCCAGACAGTCGCGTAGTGTGCGATTAACAGCGGTCCAATGACTTTGAAAATCGTGCAGCGAGTACCCGGCGTTAGGTGTAAGAAAATGGGAGTTCATGGGAGTTCAGCTAGAACCCGTGTCACAGTGTCGTCTGACATCCTTCCATCACTCAAGAACCGACCTTTCATTCAGCACCCGCTGTGAGACGGTCCGGCACACGCGCTCTCTCACTTTCTTCCACTCTCTGTCTTTCACTCCTCAACTCATTTCCCCTGTGTCACAGAAGTGTGTGTTCCAGCTGACCTGAGTGCGATCGCTGGCCTACTTTCACGGTCCTCAGAGTTCTCTCAGGTCAGGCGCTGCTAGCACAGATAAACTTGTTCTTCAGAGGCTTTCACTGGGTCACTCTAATTGGGTTACCGGAATGGAGGGACCTTAAAACCAATCACAAACACATAACCCTTGATTTCACCTCAGGACGACAGTAAAGGGCTTGAAGAAGCAATAAGAGCCTTCACCTCACAGACCATCAACACAGAAACAAGCTCCTTCAAAAGGCACTTCATGTACTGTACCTCGTCTTGCAAACATGACACTCACTAAATCAATGCTTTCTTCTACATGATTTCCTGTAATGACTAGAGAAGTGTGTCTGAGAGGATGTGGATCTTGTTGAAAGGGCATAAAAGTGCCTCGTTTCCCACTTGGAAACCACTTGACCCTTGTGAAACCCCCTTAGTAAACGTGACATACAGAGCAACATTGTGAGGGAAAAGGTTTGAGCTCAGAGACACATTTACAGAATCTCCATTGCTTTGTGATTGTCATTTGTGTGTCGTTGTCCTGAGAAACAAGCAGTTGCCCTTAAATTCGCTGAGAAACTCAGATTTGTCTCTGACCTCTGACCTTGTCAGCAGAACTAATTCTAGTTCAGTTTCCAGAGCGTTCAATTAGATGATTGGCCCTCAGAGGATTCCGTTGTGTCCCAACGAGCCAATCAACAATGATGAAGATTGCGTCCTGTCGGGATTATTACGCAGCACTTTTCAGCCAAGAATCCCTCCGGACAGCCCTAAGAGTTAAAAAAGAAAAAGAGTAGTCAATGTACGTGCAAATACATAGCTCATCTTTCCAAGAAACCTTTGCTTTAAAACATAGTGAGAGGACTACAAAAACACACTCTTAAAAATAAAGATTCTTTATTCGCATTGATGGTTCCATGAAGAACTTTTTTTAACATCTATGAAAGCTTTGCAGTGAACAGTGGGAAAAAAACATTGTTCACTCAAAGGTTCTTTGGACATCACTGTCCTGAGGATTCCTTGGAGTAAGACAACCCAGAATGCATTGTGACAAATCCAATACGAAGTAGGAAAACAAAGGCCGCATCCGAGATCGCATACTTCCCTACTATATAGAAGGTGAAAATAGAGTATGTGACAAAAGAAGTATGTCCGAATTCACAGTACTTATAAAAGAGTAGGCGAAAAGTACCCCGATGACCTACTTCTTCAGGCTAGATTTTGAAGTGTGTAAATGATGGACACTTTACTATCCCATGAGGCCACGGGTGAGGATTTATGAACAGAGGTGAAGCGACGTAACTGAAGCTGGTAGGTCAAATGATAATGACAGCATGGCGAATGTAGTACGTCCGGATTACATTCATAGAACAAACACTATAGAACGTACTATTTTAGCAGTCCTGAAGTAATTACTTATTCAAAATAAGTATCTTTCAAGAAAGTATGAGATTTCGGATGCAGCCAAAGTCTAAAAACACTTATATTTCATTCAATACTAAAAAACTGTTAAAATAGTGCAGTATAATTCAAACTGAGCTGTTGTAGTACTCAATATTTGTGCTCGAGTTTTGTGCGGTTAGCTTAGCAACATGCTAACATCAATCTCCATTGAAATAAATTGAGGAGTGTTATTCATGGAGTTCCAATTCCAAATACGGTAAGGTCGCCTTAGAAAGCTGTAGGCTGTGAGGCAACTCGTTTCGATTTATGTCGTTCGCCATTTGATCAATAATGGTTTTATGTAAGAAGTGGCATACTTTGAAGTATGTATAAGAAAGCAAAGATGGGCTTACCTTTATTTCTGTGCGTTCAGCTCTGAATATCATTATTCTGTTGATGGAAATATGCATTAGTTGATATAGTTAAGCACAATCTCACTCTCACACATGCATGTGGATCAGTGTTATTTTAGTATTATTTATATACTATTATATAATATTTAATATTATTTTGAATTGGCTTTTATATTTTCATTTTTCATTTTCATTTTAGTAATTCTTGTCATTTTTTCATATTTCTATATTGTTATAATTTATTTCAGTTTTAGAATTTAGCATTTTTAGTACTTCAGCTTAAGTTAGTTGACAAGACAACATTTTCGTTCAAGTTTTTCAACTTATTTTTATATTCTATTTAATTCCAGCTTTATTTCAATTACATAAAATATATTTTTTTTATATAGTTTTATTTAATTTTTTTAAAAACCACTGATGTGCATCCCCTCACACACAAACCTTTAGCTTTACTAACACTCTCTTTGGCACTCAGCAGTTTATGCTTCCCCTGAGGAAAGATGTTTCTCCAATTAACACATCCCAGAGCCTTCAAGAACAACTCTCCCAGAACACACACACACACCACTAAATATAATTCATTACTTTAATTTAAGATTTTTCCCCCCCCCCTTTTTTTTATTTTTTATTCTCCACGTCTTTATTAATTCTCAACATGAGACCAGAGAGAATTGAGGAAATTGGTTTCCATAGAGTAAGTAATGAGTTTCTGGAAGAGAAGGCAGAGAATGAAACTTCATTCCCACTGCATTCACACTTGCATGTCCTTCCTTCTCTTTTAAATATATACCTCAGTGGATTAACAAGGTAAGGAGAGAAAAAAGGTACACATGTCTTTTCTTATGCCACTTTCTAAGTTCACATGCACTCTTTACAAACACTGTTTAAGATGGAATCAAATTAACACTGAACTGATAAAAGACTTTGTCTCAAGATTTGAATACTCTATATTGATATTGCTCTGACTACTTTATTACTACACAGCAATGACATCATAAAACAAGCATAGTGGATTGTGATTTGTTAATCGTTTATTTATATACTTCATTGCCTCTATCTATTGCATTGATCATCAGAAAGCAAGACTCTGATTTATTGTCTGATCACTGGTTTTTACATCTACTGTTTACTTTATCTACTATTACTAGCACTAGCACTAATACTACAACTAATGATAAGCGAATACAGAGGGTAAGTGCATGCAAAGCTGTGTCATTATCTCACCTTTGTGTGTGGAGGGTGTCTGGCCGATGGCCACGTTGCTGAGGTCTGCAGGTAAGCCCACATACACTCCACCATAGTTCATCCTCTTCTCCTCGTCGACAGACGAATCGTCTTGCTGCCTGTGGGCCCAGAACAGAACTAAGAGATGAGAGATGATCAAAGTCTTGAGGGGTCATACCTCAAATTATGAATTTGGTGAGACTATCCTATATAGATATCCTTGATTAGAAATCCTGAACACGTAATAACAGTAATGCAAATCTTACAAGAGGCTTGTGAATATGATGCATTAGATCTCTACAGGTCTGGTGTGTTATTGTGGTGAATGTGTGTGGCAGTGAGACCCTCTCCTGCGGGGTGCTTGTGCTTGCTGTTTGCATGTGGGAGAATAAGTCCAGAAACTGTTTGAAAAATGACAGGTAGTGTTTAAGCCCCACTGTTTTTTTTCCCCTCTGAAGGGAAATTGATTGACAAGCAGTTTCCAGAAACCGAAGGACACTGTGAGGCTTACTTTCCCTCCTGTTTATATTATTCACTCTCTCTGAAGATAAAGTCTTTTGAAAAATGATGCGAAACAGCAAAAAAAAAAAAAAAAAAAAATGTACCAAAATGTACCAGGTAACCAGTTTTCACCACAATAACAAAGATAACTCATAAATAAAATTATATATATTTTTTTTATTATTGCTGTGTGTGTGTGTGTGGGGGGGGGGGGGGTCCAAATACTCACACATCTTTGGCTGACTCAGATGGACCTGTGGAAATAAACAAACATACAGATTAATCATGCCACATGTTCCTTTTGATCATTATATACACACTGAATAATTTTAAAGGAACGTATGTATTGCTCTCTTAAAATCTGCTTCATCCGCTTATAACCTCCATAAAATACACATTCCCACAGGTGCAGACCTGGTTTAAAAGAAAAGTGCTTCATTAAAAATAAGCATTATTTGCGAAGTCCGAAGTAATTCATATTATTATAAAGTTATTATGTTATTATTACGAAAATCTGCCAGACCACACCTTCCCTATATATTTATGACACAAATATATAAGGAAGATGTTGTCGGGCAGATTTTACGTTCGCTGGTATAATGAGAGCTCTGTCCAATGACTGGTCAATCAAACTATATGAGTCATCAAGCTATCACTAGTGTGTGTGTGTGTGTTCAGTTCTTAAAAGTTAACTGACGTAGTTATGCACCTACAGTATTGATAGTGTAATGCTAAGCAGGGGGAAAAAACTATTATCTGAATCTCCACAGATATAATCGACATAGTCTTAATAATTACACACTGTTGAGCTTACCTGTATCCCCATGAATTCCTGCAGACACAAACCTGATTTAACAATGCAATGCATTTTTCAATGCGAATTACATCTTTTCATTCCACTGTAATGCTTAAAATTATACTCATTTTTTGATGACTCAACTACAACCCTCACAGAGCAGTCGATATCGATTCATGCCTATTCCTGCCAAGGCTCCTGTTTATTTGCTTGCTCAAGTGAGATGACTCACACTGAAGCGTGTTCAGATTGCGGTCTAACTCTCTTGATTTTTGAAAATTGACTGAGGACAGAACGTTCACCGACACACACACACACACACACACACACACTTGTCCACGTCCAACTGAGAGAGATACGTCAGTCTCATAAGATCCTCTAAGAGGTTCACATCCCTTTCCAGCAGTGTAAACAAACACCATTCATGAATTTCATTTAGTCTCAATGGACCTATAGGCACAAAGACTCGACCAAAATCAAGAAAAGCTTTACTTCTAATATATCTTAGTTGTTTAACGACTAGATCTATTTAAATCTGCAAGGACTGGGTTGAGTGACACTTGATGAATGTTTCAGTCCTGACAGACTCTCAAATCCCCCATTCACAACAGTGTGTCTGGCCAGCAGCCAATGGTTTGTGAAGCGAGAGAGAGAGATACGACTAGATGGGTAAACTCACATGAGCAGACATGGGTTTGTTTACAGAGCTCTCTCTCACTCATACACACACTCGTATACACTCACACACACAGAAATAAGGTCAGAAAAGCAGCACACTTACCTGCAGCTGTGCTGCCAGTGCCAGCGGTGGAATTCCCACAGCCCATGCTTTAAAATTGACCAAAGTGAATCTAAGAGATGGAAAGAGAAGAGATTGACAGTCCAGAGGGGAATGAGAAGGGAAAAGAGAAAGAGATTATGGGAATTAGACAGGAGAGGGATGAATAGAGGGATAAGGAGAGAGTGAAGATGAGGGAAGTGCAGTCTGAATGTGTCTGAGCTGATATACTTCCCTTGAGTCTCTCAGAGAGAGGTAGGACGCTTGTACAGGGGGGAGAAAGGGAATGAGAGAGAGAGAGAGAGAGAGAGAGAGAGAGAGAGAGAGAGAGAGAGAGAGAGAGAGAGAGAGAGAGAGAGAGAGAGAGAGAGAGAGAGAGAGAGAGAGAGAGAGAGAGAGAGAAGGGAGGAGGGTGGAGAGAGGTATTCCTCCACCCTGGCAGGGTTGCCCAGGTAACAGAGATTGTGTGCATGTGTTGGGAAGAGGGCTGATAACACTGTTGGAAAGCCAAAGCTAATTAAAAGAATTAAAATGCGATGTGTGCAAATTCACATTCTCTTTAGAACAGTGGCTCTAAATCAAGGAGGCCATAGCAAACTTTTACTGGTGTAACATTGTCTAAAAATTCTAATATATTTAAAAAAAAGTTAATTTATAATGCATAACATACATTCAATTATAGCATTTAATAGTTTATTTTAAAGTATTTTAAGACGATTATGTGTGTGTGTGTATTTATACGTGTGTATATATAGTGTCCAAAGTAAAATCTCACTCGGTCTTTGACATTTTCTGACATGGACATAATCAATTCATCCCTCCAACAATTGTTAGAAGAAAATGTTTGTATTGGTTTATCCTGAGGATTTTCTTCCACTCTTCATACTGTGAAGCAAAAGTGATTAAAGTGGGTGGGGGGTTGAGAACCACAAATGAACACAATTGGGGAATACGCTAATAACAAACAAACACACACACACACACACACATACAACACACACACACTAAAAGCAATCAAAGGTGACGTCACTACAGAAGTATCCTGCCTGAGAAAATGACAGAATGACATATGAATTGTATCTTATTAGGAGCAGCATACGCCACAACTACACACCATAAATGTCTCCGTATCCATGTTCCCTGTCCTTTTAGCAGGCAGGTGAGGACATAGACTAATTATACATGCTGCCTTGGGTTGAAATGGGTCTCTGAGTCGTGTACAACACAGAACAAAGAGAAGAAACAAGACCCTCAGGTGATAAAAAGTTCTGACCAGTGATACAATCTAGACTCTAGACTAGAGCATCAGAAAAGATTAAAGACTACATCACAGTGCACTGCACATTATCCGTTTCCTTACTTGGGAAGAGAGAGTGTGGACAGACACTAGTGATTCAATCCATCCTAAGACTTCAAGAAAAAACAGGTACATATGCACTTATAATGCACTGGAGTGTTAAAAAGCAGAATTGGGAAGCTTTTAAACTTGGGAAGCAGATGAATTATTCATTAAATATGCAAAATATTAGATCTATCAAGTTGTCTTCATCCTGATAAATTCTGGCTTATATAGTTATTTTCTCTCTCTGTATTCAGCCGGTAATGAGTCATACACTTGGCCTTTTTCATAACATTTCCTTTCACCATGTGCCTTCCTTCCACTTATGTAGATTAAAACTTCCTGAGAATGCTTAATGGTTTAGAGTCATCAGGCCAGTTTACAACTCCATTTAGACCTTAGACTAGTCACCGTTATTCTTAGTCACAGAAAGGAAGGCAGTTTTTTGCACTCTCTCATCACAGGACATTGAGATCACAGGAACATAATTAAGATTTTCCTCTCCTTACGGGTGTAGTAGGGAATCATTTAGGCAGCAGAGGGCAGTATATTAACATTAAGTGTTTCTAGCTAATTAAGTAAACAAATGTGGTATTTGCCCTCCTGTAACAGAACACCGCAATTCTAAATAAATCCAACAAAACGAAGAAAAAAGGTTCAAGTGTCAGAACCTGAGGAGGAAAGAGTCTGCAAATAGCCGGAGATGAAAGAGAACAACCAACTTCAGCACACAACACATCTAATTCAATGTCCTTTAGCTTGTTGTCCTGCCGTAAATGGCGTCACAGCCTCGTCTTTATGTTGGAGTTACTGACACATGTTCATGTTTCACTCACGCCTGGGACCAGAAGTGATCCGTGTCCTAGTTTACTCTGAAAGCTCTCAGGCCTTCAGGCAGGACCATTCAGAGAAAACAACAATTAATGTCTACTTAAAAATAAACCAATGAAGTTAACGGTGTGGAGGGAGCTAGAATGAGCGCGCGAGAGAGAGAGGGGGTTATGCAATCCTATATTTACCTCCTCTTCTTCTTTTTTACTTTAATTGCTGTTTTCCCGTGTAGATCCAGTGCACGGACAAACATTTAAAACCGCTCCCCTTTTCCGCTGCACTGACATACGTCTTTTCCAGCCTGGCTTTAGGACAAGTAAAAAAAAAAAACCTATTTTTGTTGGTAGAAAAATAAAAAATGCGCAAGCAAGAGTGCTGTTGTACTGAGTGGAGTCATCAGCACTTGTGTTCCTGCATAACAGCGTTATTTGAGTATAATTTCTATATTATTATAGTTCCTATTGATATTTTGAATTAGAATTTTTTTTCACTTTTCATTGTAATAGTCTCTAAGCTTTATGGGTTTTTTTTGTTTTTGTTTTTTACATTTTTGTAGTTTCTGCACTTTTGACATAATATTAAAATGTATATTTCTAAATAGTTTACAATTAGCTTTATTTCAGTAAATGTAATGCGTACTTATCGCCAAGGGAACATTTTTTTTAAATTAGCTTTTCATTTTATTTCAGCTTTATTTGAATTAACAAAAACATTTTAACCAGTTTTAGTTCACAAAAACATCACCGGTGTGAAATTAAATAATATATTCATGCTGTAATTTATTTCAGACTGGGGTGCATTCATTTCCTGGAAAGCACATCCAACACATTAACACTGACAGTAATGGCTTGACATAATACAGTACAAACCATTTACAGTCACTCCCATCTGCAGTAAGTTTAATGTGATGGCCTTCTAATCTACATACATCAGAGCTACCTGTACAATCTTTTTCCCTTTAGTATCGGTCTCTAGACAGAAGATGGTTTAAAATGCACTTTTGGACTTGACTCATTGATCTTAATGCCTCTAAATTTGGTCTTGATTGTTGTAAAGGACCCATCAGCTGTCTATATTGCTTGAAAGCAAACATTTATTAGTGCGTGGACCACTAAACAAACTGCTGATTTAATAAGGACTATTCATTACTAGTTAGTATTAATGGGTTTTTACCAACCATAACAATAAAACGACTGTTTAAGTTGACTGATCATCTCTGACGTCATCTATAAAGATGTATATATATATTTGCAGGATCCTCATCAGGATACTTGCAAGTATCTCTTGGTTTGGTTCTAGCGTTCAGATTTCAGGCCAGGGATATATTAGAAAATATTAGTGTATAACACAATTTAACAGGCCAACATGCACATTTAAAGAGGTAGCGAACAGTTATTGTACAAAAACAGAGAAACATAACTAAGGTCCCTATTGCAATTTTTAATGCAGACACAATCACCACACAACTGATCATTATTACTCGTATTTGTAAGGCACTACCTGGTAAAGAAAGGCAAACAAGAAGCTTTACAATAAGCCATTGACACGGTAGCTAGACAACACAGGAGAACTGGCAGGAGGAGCGAGAAAAAGGAGAAAAGAATATGAAATCTTGGCAGTCTGGCTATATTTACAGTTCAAAGGCATTTCCTGTTGTGTCCATCATGCTCAGAATGGCCGGTGCCAGCCTCTGATTGGCTGCAGTTCGTGACTAAACAATACAGTCCACATTATTATTTTGTCATTAAGAGTGTGCAGTGTTTGGCACAATTGAGTCAGAACATACAGGTAGGAAAATCGTACCATTCGCAAATTACCCCCAAAAAATTCAGTTTGACGACAGATTAAGATTACCATCAGCTGCCTTACCATTTTATATATCTATATATATCTATATTTTTTTTATCAATTAAATCACACTTTAAACAAAATAATTTGATACATATAAAACAACAGATGGTTGCGGACAGCTGCGAAAAAAAAATTAAACTTTGGTAAGCTCTAAATAAAAAAAAATGTATACATTATTTTAAAAGAAAAAGTTTTTTTCCAAAATAAAACAGTACCAATAAACTGAATTCAATTCATTCTATGATATCATGATCTAATTGGCATATGAGTCGCTCAGTCCAAACTATTGCTGTTAAGGCAAATGCTAAGAAAGTCACGTTCGTTCGCATTTCGTTATCATATTCAAAGACAATTCTTTACTATTCGTGTGTTGCACTTCTTTTTAAGAAAGGCAACCAGCAATGTAAACCTCCTTGATTGAATCGGTCTTGTATTGTTGATTTAAAATACAAAAATCATAATTGTGTCATAAAATAAGGCAAGCCATGTGTCGAAGTGCACATATATAAAAGCAAAGATGGTACAAAACATAAAAATGCAACTGCTGGATCAGACACCAAAGGGACGGGAGATTAAAGCTTCCTTGGCCTTTGTTCTGAGTGTCTGCATGTCGTGGATCAAATGCGCTTGCTGTGTTTTTGAGACTTGGACAGTCACTCTGCAATAATGGCCTCTGTTCTTTTGAACACTGCCTAAATTGGAAATTGACTCAATGACATTATCGTACGCAATAACCGGTAAAATACAATAAAAAGTTACTGGGAGGGACAAAAGAAGCACTGGCTCGGACATCAGCATCACGGACACCAATACAAATCGATAGTGCTACCACAAACAGAACCGTGAGCCAATGGCGTCAAAGAACCCACAGGATGTGACAATCACTGCACAGAAATGAAAGTGGCACTTAAAATACACAGGAAAACAAAACGGTGCTCTTCCACAAAAACAATCATCAATTTGTTTTGTCTAAAGCCTCTCTCTCGCTGCCTTAAGTGTAAAAATATATTTACATATAATACTATTTTATTTCATCTACACAGGAAGAATATACCGAACATCTGATTATTGGCATAGCAGAACAAAAAAACAAAACAAAAATGCTGGACTTTCATTGTGCAGGTGCTGATCCGAGAAGTACCATAGTGAGTTTTCAATTTCAGCGACATTTGTGATGTTCCCCTCAGCTCACAGTTTATATTGGTCGCGCTGAATCATGAGCAAAGCTGAAAGCCTTGAGGAAAGGAAGGGTCCGCAAATAGTCTGTGTTCCACCTCACTTTATCTTTCACTCGCCGGAGCAGAGGCTCCCATCAACCAGAGTCCTCCAGAAGGGATGTTCTTATATTTGAGCCCATTAAATTGAGCTGCGTCTTGGATTTAGTGGCACTTCCATCTCCTATCTCAAGTCTGGGCTCCCGACATTAAAGGTCGGTCACTTTATTCTCCAACGCAGCGGCGATCTGCTGCAGTCTGAGGGTCAGCTGTTTGCTCTGGGCGGCAGGGTCCTCCTCCAGCGACGAGATAATCTACGGAAGGCATGCCAAGAAAGAATCAGATATTTGTGTGGTTTTACTCATTGATCTCAAGCAAGAAATTTGTGTAGCAGAGGATGCGAGTCGGTATGGAAAGGACCATCGCCTCAATGTGTAATAACACCTACCCCGTCGTAGTACTTGCTGGCATACTGGTAAAGTTGGTGCAATGCAACCTGGGTGTTTAACTTATCTGTGTGAGACTGGAGAAAGATAAAGAGTCAAATCTGTTATTTTAAAATTAAATTAAATCTAAAATTACACAAAATAAATACAAATTTAATTAAATGAATGAAAAAATGTCCAAATAAAAATGGGAAAAATATATTTTAAAATAAATTACAAAATATAAAAAGTAAAATAGGAAATAATAAAAATAATATATTATATTAAAATATAAAATGACTAAATATATTATATATATATATATATATATATATATATATATTATAAAGACAAAATATAAAATAATACAAATAAAACAAAATTAAATGAAATAATAAAATGGACAAAATACAACATAAAACTAAATAGAAATTACATAAAAAAAAATAAAAAAATAAAAAAAAAGAATATATATAAAATATAAAAATGTCAAAATATAATAAAAAAATAAAAGACAATAAAAAAAAGACAATAAAATAGAATAAAATAAACGTACACGTGAAATCTCTGCAAGGTGCGTGTTCATGTCTTGGTCACTGACTGGAACCATCTGCCGGACGCCTTTGTAATAACTGAAGCGCAAAGAGAACATGGTTATTTTTCTGTGATTACATATGAACAAACTGTTGAACAGAATAGAAACCTACTCATCAACCATCTTCTTGTAAGTGGAGATTTCCTTTGCATAAAGCAGTTTGTTGCTGGGGGACTCCTGTGAAAGAGAGATCAAGAAAGGGAACATGAGACAGAAAGCCAAGATGACATTATAGGATTGATAAAGTACATCTTCAAACGTTGCTGCTCACCCGGGTAAGTTTGTGCTCAGTCTTGGTGCAGGCATCCATGAAGGTCTGGGCGATGACAGACAGAGAGGCGTCTACCACTTCCGTCACATGAACGTCAAACATGAAGTGAGGGTTTTTCAAAATGTTCACCCAGAACCGTAGAGGCAAACTGCAGAAATACACACACACAGCCGATACATCAATTTCTTTGAAGATAAATTATTATTAAATGACTTTAATAATATGTTTTCGTGCATTGTTTTCGATACTTATGGCACAAATTAAGTACAATATTAATATAAAAAATTACCCAGATTTGCTGGTAAAAAAAAAAAAAAAAAAACCAAGATGACAAACCAAGGTTTTCATCTAAAGTCTACCTGTCAAATTAAGCTTGGAGTACCAATCAATCTAGCTTAATGAAGACAACCACAACAAACCCTCTACTGAATAGAAATGCCATTTTATTCTATCTAAGGCATTGTTTTTTTGTTTAAAGGATTGTAATAGCTTTATCTTCATTCCTCCAGAGCTGTTTTTAATCCCTTGATCTAGTGCCTGCATCCGCACCTCCTCATTCAATTAAAGACCATCATTTGTTAGAAAAAAGTTACTGTATCTCAGAGTTTTTGGAATGAGATTTTATTCTAACAGCGTCCCAGAGGCACTGGGCAATCCATACTGAGTCAATACCAGAGTCCCATTGGCCTTGACTTAGAAAAAACCCTTGAAAATAAATCAAAACCCTGTTCGTGACTTACCCAGCAGTCACTGTTCTTCAGCAAAACAATAATGAGAAGGCTAATTTAATGAGCTGCTGATGGCAGTGGATGAGAGAGGGGGAGCAACAGAGAAAAGAGTACTTCGGGGACGCTGATGCAGACCTAACCTGTCAATCTCTCTGCTCATCCAACAAGACACACTGTGAATTTTTTTATCAAGGCTTAACAAAGCCCAGATAATTTAATCTGCCAAGTTAAAAAGGGTTTGGATCATTTCCCTGCAGAGTTTTCAAATCTCTTAGGATTGTTTGTTCTTGTGAGAACTGGAATTTCGTGGTTAGTTGTATGTGAACAAGTGCCTAGCTATAAATGGATATGTACTGTAATTTACCCCAAAAGTTAGGCAGTGTGCTTTTAAATAAATGTGAAAGTTAATTTTTAAATCGCAAGACCTCACAGCCAGCATAATGTTCACTGAATTTACAATACAAATAAAAAAATACATTTAAATATATAACATAGCATAATATAATGTAATATAATATAATATAAGGAAGGGAATTTACAATTGTTATTATAAAATACATTATTTATACGGTATATTAAAACATATATATTTTAAATACAATGTTTAATTTAATATAATAATATATGTTAATTTACCATGAATTATTTAAGAATACATAGGGCCTACATTTTGAAAAAAAAAAGGTCTCATTGTTTAAGTCAATGAAACTCCTGAAGAAAGAAAGTTAACAGTTTGGAGTGACATGACATGAGAGTAAATGATGACAGAATTTCTCATTTTTAGTGAATAATCCCTTTAAGCAGGGAATGTCCAGGACTGTTTAGTGTTATACAGTTTTAAGAGTGTTTCATACCTGTTGGTCTTCCAGATGTGGATGGTCTCCTCATCAACATTGTCATGTTTTAGAGCTTGTTCATCCAAGAAGTCAAAGAAATACTTGACTGCAGGTGGAACCACAGTCCCGGGACACAACACACTGCGGAAGAAATCATCCACAAACTGCTGCAGTGTGCCCTGTAACAAAAACACAGCACATTGCTTTCCAATTCACCACAGTCGTTTCCAATTAAATTTGAGTCTAAATGTGAATGAAATGTTCAAATGTACAAGCAAATATTCAGTCTAATCCACCTTCATAGAGAGCAGTCTGGTCAGGTAAATCTCAGTGATGGCTTTCGTCGTGGCCTTGTCTTTCATACTCCCTCTCTTTGATTTCACTTCGTCAAGCTCATCCGCTGGTCTCACCAGGTGAAATACTTTATCGTCCTCCAGCAAAGCATTTCCTGTTCAACATAAAACAAGCACAATTGAAGGACTGATTGCTCTTCCTGTGTGGAGAACAGTTATTTTAAGCACTTATTCGGTCCATTAGCTTGGATTCAGTTCTACTTTACTGTTCATTTAGTGCACCAGCAGATTTCATTCATTCAGTCTTTTTCCATCAATAAGGACTGTCAATATGTTTTAGACTTTTAAGGGGATCAATAAGAAGCAATGCACTGGTGTCATTAAAACACAATTGGTGGTAGTAGTTTAAGACTTCAATACACTTCAAAGTCACTAACTTTCTTCGTGGTTGTCTTGATTCTGGTCGAAAGACTGCTGGGTGTGCAGAACTCTAGACAAGACAAGGGTGGCACAATCCCTCACCTAACACAAACACACACACACACACACACACACACAGAGAGAACAAAATATAATTTTATTTTAACAAGAAATAATATGGAAGCATATTTTCAAAATTAACTTATTTTACATCTGATTACTTAAATATGTAGGTCATTTTTTTATACCTTTAATAAATAAGACATCACAAAAAGATTGACAAGCAGATAGAACTTCTTATTAAAAAAATTAGTAATAATATGATAATAATAGTAAAATAATTAGTATGAATATTTATATGTGGAAAATAATAAAATATTGTATAATAAAATATTATATTTTTTAATAGTATTGTAAATATATAGTGGTTTTGTATAATGTTTAATAAAATAATACAGAATATCACTATTTAATACAAAATAAAACAATTAAATAAAAGGCCTGTAATAAAATAAAATAATAAATAATAGCATTAATAAAATGCATTAACTACAAAAAAACTGAGTTAAATCACAAATCAAATAATTTTAATAGACTGACAATTATAGCACAGTGACGTGCTCTTCAAGACAACATTAATCAGTGAGAAACATAAGAGAGCCATCATTTTTCAGTTTCTGACAGGAAGCACTTATGCAAATACTCACATTGTAATGGGCCAGTGTGTTGATTCGTTTCCACCTTCCCTCTTTCTGTGATGTCAAGTCCAGATCAGACAGGATCTGCCCTGTAGAGCCAGGGCGCCACTCTGTGGCAAGAAGAGGAAGTAATGTCTTACAACACGGTATGAGGGGGGGGAAAAAAAACCCAACAAACGAATTACACTTGACAACCTGAGAAAAAGAAAATCCCTGGCTGGTTTTTCCCTACACTACTTCTTTTTAACCAGATTCGTCTGTCTGATGGATGATGCGAGACATCGGCTTTAACAATTCAGCACATTTGGAAGAACAACTCATTAAGAACTGCAGGAGCGCAGACCGACATGCACAAAATCCCACCATTAATCAAACCGCTATCTGTTCAGAGCCGGGATTAAGCGTGTCTTCCTCCAATTCCTTTAAATGCAGCACGTTGTTAATAAAGAGAGCCATTTATGCGTGTTACTTTCATAAAGTTTAGAGGCCTTTGGAAATATCCCTGCTGTAATGAATCATAAGTGCAGGGTGGTAAGGAAATAAATTCAAATGTATGCGAGGTCTAACCGAGTGCGACGCTGTCCACCGTGGGTCTCTGGGAGTAGGGCAGATTCCTGTACACCTGCTCGATGATCTTCTCCTTCACCTGGGAGATGCTGTCACAGTTCAGGACTTTGACAGGGGTCACGTCGGGACCCTCACCGTGAACCAGCACCTGCAGGGTCTAAAAAGTTCAAATAGGCTTTAGTATACTGGTTCCATCAAGTGTACAAAGGTCATCAAATAAACAAACAGATAAGAATCACTAGTCAATTACTTAGGCTAAAATCTTGGTTGTAATCCGCTAACAAAATAAGAGTATCGTTTTTGCTTGTTTTCCAAGATCGCATGAATCGTTCTCAGCCAAAACAGTTTCCTCCAGCGGATAATGGCTGTTCAGTCCCTGAGGAGCAGTTTTACAGTCGAGAATGAGATTACACACTCACTGCTGGCCAATGAAATGGTGTTAGGAGAACAATGATGGACACACTAACACGGTCTCCGTTATCCTGAGTCTCTCTTACCATTCTGTATTAACAAGCTTTCCGTTGAACGGGTCCCTTACTGACCGTTTCTGCTAGGAAACCACCTTTGTAGACATATTAGGAGTAAACAGACATGCCACACACTTCAGAAACAAGTGTGGTTCTGGTTGCTAAAATTTGTTTTCCAGGTAATTCCATCATCAGAAATTACACTGTCCTACTGGAAATGAGAAAATACTACAAGTACTCACCAAAATACTGTACTCCACATCATCCCCCAGAAGTCCTGTGTCGTTTAGAGTGTACTTGGCTTTCTTCATCTTGGCATCAACTGGACCTTTTTCCACCTGGTGTTTAATGGCCTTAAAGAGCTTGTAGAGCGGCTCACCGGCTGAGTCCTGCAAGAACACATTAGTCAGCCACCAAAACCAGAAAACAATTGCTGCAATTTCTATTTGTAGCAAAATTGTTCACCTTCAGGAACTGGTAGAGACATATGGACATCCAGTTACACAACATCCTCTCCACAACAGTCTCAGATCTAAACAGGAAACACAGACCGACGATATCATGCCAGTACAGTCAATTTACGAAAGAAAAAAAAAAGCTTCGTTATCTTGCATTCGGATAAATTATGATCTTCATTTGAACAATCCTGATATTGATGGTTAAAAATCACAAGAACGTACTTTTCTCAGTTTCTCTTTTCAGTGTATACAATAAACAATAGAAGCTAAGTACAAAAACAAAGTACAACGAAACCAGTGTAGAACGATTCACAAACAAATGACCCGTTTCATTTAATGAATGGTTCAAAAAGACACGCCCTGTATAATTTACAGCATTATATGGAAGAATATATAAGCAAAATGAACAACAGAACTGAAATATACCTAAATAAATCTGAATCAAACTGAATGACGAGCTTGTGAATTGGAATCAAATTGAATCAGGGACTCCCTACTAAGATTGTTTACTCGTACAAATTAAAAGGCCCAAGTCTATGATATACTAGTCTAAAGTCATTCATTATTGAGTTCAATCAATTGCAGAAAAATTGTGCAACAATATATATATAGTGATAATTATGGACACATGAATTTGATTTGGGGTTGGTTCTGACCTGCGGAGCATGAGTTTGGGGTTCTTGCTGTGGACATATTCCTCCATGAGCTCCAGCAAGAGGGTTCTCATGATGTCCGTGTAGTACTCCAGCTTGCCATGCAGCGCCACCGTCAACAGCGAGGCAAAGTAAACCTTATTCCTGGCATTGAACTCCTGCCGGCCCTCCAGGGTACGAATGAACTACAACACACACATACAGTACATAAGTCAGCTAATACATCGAATCCAGGAGTACACAGACATGTCAGCAGAGCAGAAAACACATTTCAATGTCATCAGGGTTTAGTCTGGAAATGAAGTTAAGCTCTCACGTTGATGAGGAAGGTTTTGCTGTTCAGGAGATTGGAGAACTGGTTGAGCGCCTGGTCTACAATGGGTCTGCGGGATTCTGGGATATCCAGCTTGCCAGTGATCATGACATCGTTGGCTCCATCTTTGGAGGGCAGGAAGAAAACGCGGTTGGTGTAGTTCTTGTAGTCCAGGAATGGGATTCGAGCTTCACTCAGATCACTAGTGTGGTCCTCCATCTCTATCATAAGATCTAAGAGAAACAGAGAGTTGATGCTTTCAGAATAACAAAAACCCATCTTTTTTCTGCAAAGTGACTGCAAGTGACAAGCAAAAAACAAACAAACAAAGTAGTTTGTTCAACCCAAGACAAAAAGACTCATTCAATTTGATTATAAGATGATAAACTATTTGAGAAGCAGGAACAAGTCTGTCGGTATGAATGGCTTGAGATCTTACCTGTGAACTCTTTTTTACAGCGATCTCGGACACTCTCTTCTAAATTCGCCAGCTGATTTTTGATCTTCTCATACTCTCGTTCTGCCTGCTGGCTTTTCCTCCTGCACACATGCAAACACAAAAATTATTTTTAATCTTATTTACTGCTTATTATTATGACTTATGCATATGACTTAATTTTTTATTAAAAGTAGAGAGAGAACGAGAGAGAGCCGGAAATTCTAATACTTTATATTTGCTGTTCAAAGTGAATTTTAATTTATGGTTTGATTTTTTTTGTATCTACTTAATTTAATTTACTTATTAATCAATTTAAATACAATACCTTTTTATTTTTTAATGACACTTGAGCATGAGGATGGGAAATCCAGATATGTTTATTTGCTGTTAAAAATCAAAGTGAATTTTAATTTGTTATGATGATATTTTAAATTTAATTATTTATTATTTGTTGACTTCTTTATTTGTTATATTAGACAGAAATGAAAGGAAATGATAGAGAAAAAAATGGAGGGAATGAGACCATATATAGAGAAAAAACGTATGTCTGAGCGTGTGAGCAACTCACTAGACCACAGCTTTGAAATCGAAGTTATTAAGTTCACATTATTACAGTCTGGTGCACTCTGAGGTTTGTTACCTGTAGCAATAGACCGACGCTGCAATGAAGAGGACCATGGGAATGAGAACAGCAGGAATGATGATGTAAAGAGGAACCTCGTATTTCCTCTCAAAGCGTACAGATCCGACTTTCCACTCGCCTTTTCCGAATTTGATCTGAAAAAGACGAGAAACTTTGAACGCAGGGTAAAATTGGTCAGAACAACTGTGATTAAAACTTGAGGAGAACAGTCTCTAACCAGCAGCTCCATGGCCTCTGAGCTGGTGTCTCTGCGATGGCGTCTGGAGGTGGATTTAGGAGGGCTGGAGGGGGCCACGAGGAACAACTTATCGTCCTCTAAGATTGTCACCACGCACGGCTCATCGCCCACAAACGCCTGGGCCTCTCTGGCAGTCATGGCTTTGGAAAAACCTCGACCCTGTAACACAGAAAAGCAATGAAGCAGTGATTTTTTTTTAAAGCACAATCAGCAGTAACTGGAACAAACCCCCCTTTACTGTAAAATCTGCTGTTAGCAAAAATACTTGCATTAACATTGATGATGC
The DNA here is from genome assembly GCF_029890125.1 of Rhinichthys klamathensis goyatoka. NCBI lineage: Eukaryota > Metazoa > Chordata > Actinopteri > Cypriniformes > Leuciscidae > Rhinichthys > Rhinichthys klamathensis. Next base: position 123,290 of record NW_026607344.1, read on the forward strand.
TGCTTTCCGTGATGGCTTTTTCGGTCAAAAGATCGAACAAGGGGTTTGGATGGTAAACAAAATTAGTCAAGTTCTCCACCAAGTTGTCCAGCTGGATGATGGTTCTTAAGGAAAGGTTCACATATGTCTCGTTTACAACCGGAGAGAGGAACTCCAGTACGGATTCGTTCTTAAAGCTAACTTCTTGAACGATCTGCAGGAAAGAAAACAAGTCAGTTTAGCACTAAAAAAGAAATGAGACAGCATGGTGTCAGCTGCATGATGAATGTTGCTTATTAACATTAAGAGAAGGGAGACAAAGGGAAGGAAATATTAGGAAGATGCAGAGGAGAGTGAGAGAGGAAAGGGAACTCTTCAGCTTGGAACCAAGCAATGGGTTATGACAGCCAGACATTTGATCAAAAGGAAATTGCACGAAAATGAAATGCTGACATTTCTTAAGAGGCAATCAATAACATCTGACAGAACAAAAATAGGAAACCAGAAGATTTAAAATTAAAGCACAAGCAACTTATTCAGTCATCGTAATATTAAAGAGATGAAAATAAAAATACTTTCAATAAACAATAACTTAAATTAAAGTTGTTTAGACCACTTTTATTATACGTTTATTTTATATACTATTTTTTATTTAGCTTTTATTTTGATTTATTTGACCTATAATTTTTTTATATTTCTATTTTTCTTAAATTTATTGTTTTAATTTGAGTTATTATTTTAGTATTTAAACTAATTTTATTTCAGTTAGTAGCCAAGGAAACACTTCTTATTTTTTTCATCTAATACTTATTCATTTTATTTATTTCCGACTCTTTTCAATTAACGAAAGCTATTTTTAATCGTTTTGGTTTTAGTTAACGATAACAACGCTGCATCCAACAGGTTTGGAATGACATAAAAGTAAACGGTGACATCTGAACTTTGAATTTTTAGGAAAACTATTCTGTTGCGGAATTCGCTTCACTATGAATTCCAACCTTGCTTATTGTAAGAGACGACTAACTTGACCACAGATTGGTGCAAAAGCATCATGACAAACATGAGACGCACCTCCATGTCGGCAGAGTTGAGATTTAACTCGTCAGAAGAGGGCAGCACTCGCATGGTGGCTCTTTGCACCTGATCAAATCCAGATCCCGTAACTAAGATCTTACGGCCTCCGCTGAAAACACACACACAAAAAAAAAACATACAGACATGTAGCACTTATATACACAGCCATTTATTCTCACCTCTGAACCCACCCCTGTTGACATCTTTGTGATCAGATTTTCAAAGCTATGACATTCAACGTTAGAAATGCCTAATAGCGAGCGACAGTAAGCAAAGATTAAGAACGGACTTACCAAACAAAGCTGGCCTGTGGGGAGTACTCTGTAACTTTGGGATTTGTTGAGTATTCGAAACCGCTGACTTCTTTGGAAGTGTCCTTGCCGTACTTCACAATAACAAGCAACTTATCTGAAGGAATCTTCTGTCCTTTATATGGGCCTGTTTTGCAGGTGATCTCCTGGCCAAATGTCAACCTGTTTGAAAACAGAGGCACAATCAGCATTGGACAAAGATCCAAATATTCCAGAAATATACTGCTTGCTTGTTACTCACACTTCACAAGGCTCTCTGTCCACTGTGATGCTGATGTCATCTTTACTAGCCGTGTCTAGGTGCTGTCCTGTGATAGTGATGATGGTTCCTCCAGCAGCCGGGCCTTTAGAGGGGGACACAGCCAAGGGGACAGGATCCTTGAAGAAGGGAAGAAAACTCTTTCTGTTAACATTTGCTCACTTACAGCTCCCTGAGAGCTAATTTTTCTACATAAGACTAGCTTTATTAAATATTAATAAGGCTATGTATGCACAGTCATTGTTTAGGAGAAAACATAACTTCAATTGAAACTCTGAAAACCTATACCTATACATACACTACCTTTTGGGACCAGTAAGATTTTTGAAATTAATACATTTATTCATCAAGGATGCACTGAACTGATCAAAAGTTACAGTAAATACATTTATAATGTTACAAAAAATGTATGTTAAATAATTTTGTTCATTTTAAACATTCTATTTATCATAGAATTGGGGGGTTGGGACTGTACCAGCACAACTGTTTTCAACATCAATAATAATGATTAAAAAAAGTTCCAAATCAACATATTAGAAAGATTTCTGAAGCATCACGTGACACTGAAGACAGCTTTGCCATGACGCAAATAAATTACATTTTAATATACAGGTCCTTCTAAAAAAATTAGCATATTGTGATAAAGTTCATTATTTTCCATAATGTAATGATAAAAATTAAACTTTCATATATTTTAGATTCATTGCACACCAACTGAAATATTTCAGGTCTTTTATTGTTTTAATACTGATGATTTTGGCATACAGCTCATGAAAACCCAAAATTCCTGTCTAAAAAATTAGCATATTTCATCCGACCAATAAAAGAAGTGTTTTTAATACAAAAAAAAAAGTCAACCTTCAAATAATTATGTTCAGTTATGCACTCAATAGTCAATACTTGGTCGGGAATCCTTTTGCAGAAATGACTGCTTCAATGCAGCGTGGCATGGAGGCAATCAGCCTGTGGCACTGCTGAGGTGTTATGGAGGCCCAGGATGCTTCGATAGCGGCCTTAAGCTCATCCAGAGTGTTGGGTCTTGCGTCTCTCAACTTTCTCTTCACAATATCCCACAGATTGTCTATGGGGTTCAGGTCAGGAGAGTTGGCAGGCCAATTGAGCACAGTAATACCATGGTCAGTAAACCATTTACCAGTGGTTTTGGCACTGTGAGCAGGTGCCAGGTCGTGCTGAAAAATGAAATCTTCATCTCCATAAAGCTTTTCAGCAGATGGAAGCATGAAGTGCTCCAAAATCTCCTGATAGCTAGCTGCATTGACCCTGCCCTTGATAAAACACAGTGCACCAACACCAGCAGCTGACATGGCACCCCAGACCATCACTGACTGTGGGTACTTGACACTGGACTTCAGGCATTTTGGCATTTCCTTCTCCCCAGTCTTCCTCCAGACTCTGGCACCTTGATTTCCGAATGACATGCAAAACTGAGCAACAGTCCAGTGCTGCTTCTCTGTAGCCCAGGTCAGGCGCTTCTGCCGCTGTTTCTGGTTCAAAAGTGGCTTGACCTGGGGAATGCAGCACCTGTAGCCCATTTCCTGCACACGCCTGTGCACGGTGGCTCTGGATGTTTCTACTCCAGACTCAGTCCACTGCTTCCGCGGGTCCCCCAAGGTCTGGAATCGGTCCTTCTCCACAATCTTCCTCAGGGTCCGGTCACCTCTTCTCGATGTGCAGCGTTTTTTGCCACACTTTTTCCTTCCCACAGACTTCCCACTGAGGTGCCTTGATACAGCACTCTGGGAACAGCCTATTTGTTCAGAAATTTCTTTCTGTCTTACCCTCTTGCTTGAGGGTGTCAATGATGGCCTTCTGGACAGCAGTCAGATCGGCAGTCTTAATCATGATTTGCGGTTTTGAGTAATGAAACAGGCTGGGAGTTTTTAAAAGCCTCAGGAATCTTTTGCAGGTGTTTAGAGTTAATTAGTTTATTCAGATGATTAGGTTAATAGCTTGTTTAGAGACCCTTTTCATGATATGCTAATTTTTTGAGACAGGAATTTTGGGTTTTCATGAGCTGTATGCCAAAATCATCAGTATTAAAACAATAAAAGACCTGAAATATTTCAGTTGGTGTGCAATGAATCTAAAATATATGAAAGTTTAATTTTTATCATTACATTATGGAAAATAATGAACTTTATCACAATATGCTAATTTCTTGAGAAGGACCTGTATTTATATATATATATATATATATATATATATATATATATATATATATCTCAAAATAGGAAACATTTACTTTAAATTGCAATACTATTTTACAATATTATTTACTATATTTTTGATTAAACAAATGCAACTTTGGTAAACATACTGTAACAGACGTCTTTCAAAAACATTATAAAATCTTAAGAATCAAAAAAATCTAAACCCATTTTACTTTGTGACTTATTTCCTGAGCGAAACTGAATATTCTGCTCTATTTTGACCGTGAAATTTAAGCAACTTTAAGCTGCAAGATTTCTTTGGTCAACCATCTTCACAAGCTCCATTTTGCTGGTTAATAGCACGACAATGCTGCTTCACGGGATCAGCAAGGGGATTCCTGTTAGTCTAAACTGGTTATTTCAGGGGTGCAATAAATTTGAATTAAGATTACAATCTTAGAAATTAGAAACAATCTTATGAGGCCAAAAAGGCTTCATAACAGAGAAAGCAGTTACCCTGTAAGTGAATGACACTTTCGACTGTCCTACTCTCCCCCCTTCCACTTCCACTTCCACTGGCCCGACCAGGCTGGGTGCATTCGGCAGGTCTACAGGGGGTTGTGAGTGGAAAGGCCCGATCTCACATACGACACTGAAACACAAGGGTAGAACAGAACTATAAGCAAAACAGCTATTTCTAACTTACATATACAAGATGGATGCATTTTAAATGCTCTATATAATCAATGCATATTTATCTAATATGGTGTTCATGCAGTACCTGGTAGAGACTGAGTATCTCTCCGGCTGATGTGTACATGGCACTCCAGCCACAGTGATTCTCTTAATGTCCTCCTGCTTGATGCCCAAGTTAGACCCTTTTATTGTAACAGAGATCTGTCCATTTATCGGCCCATACCGGGGAACAATCTGGAATGAAAGTAGAACAACAAAGTAAAAAGAGACCTATAACACTCAAAACCGTAAACTAGTCACAAAGATTACCCATAACCACTGAGCCCTTGAGTGATACAGCTGCTTCGGAGAAAATCGTTTGCCAGATGACAAATAATAAAACACCATCAGGCACAGGCGGCGCGATCATTAGAGTCTCAGATGAATTCAACAAACACTAAAGTGAGAGTCTGAGATTGTGACTACCAGAGAAGCCATCTATATATCATTTAGGCATGAAAAATTGAGAAGACGATGAAAAGGAATGGTGTTTTCTAGAAAAGATGAGAGAGAAGATGAAGAGTGGAAATTTATGAACTGCATTTGAACCGGGAATGGCGATTTGTAATCGCTGACGTCACGCCAATGAGATATTCTCTGATGCATTTTGAGTTTAGTTTGAAGTGTGACAATGAATTTTAACGAAGTGTATGCATTCCTAGCGTAAGCAAAGTTTAAAATAGGGAGAAAAACAAGAAGACCGGTCCTCACATCAGTGATCTTTGGAGGTGGACACTGCTGCATCTCCGTGTTACACAGGCTTCTGTAGATGCAGGATTTTGGGGTGTCGCACCACACGCAGTTATACTTCGGGTCAGCGTTCTTACACAGACTGCAGTCCTCCCGTCTTACTGAACAATTGTAGAGCACCACTGGAAAGAAAAAAAGAGGAAACAAAACAACACTGACACTGAATTCATCATCTTCAACAAAATAAGGCTCAAAATAGTTCCTTAGTCTTTTTATTTTGTAGAGGAATAAACATTACATTAAACACTGCTGTTTATCAGTGTGCTTTCAGAAATTATGAGTTATGCAAATTAGGCTGTTTATTGTTGTATGTGGTGATTTATTAGTCACATTTAGCACAAATATATGTATTCAAGTTTGATGCTGTCACCAAATTGTCCAATTGAGGTTCTCACCGTTTTTGTGGCTGATAAACAATGCTCAGGATATGTAGGCTGAGCGGCTGACAGACATATTTATTTAAAAATATTGGCTTCGATATACTGTAGTTAGCTAGATTTGATTAATACATTGTAGCATAGCTCACTACATTTTCATAAAGTGTAATTTGACTGTAGCTTAAAGGGATAAGCTAGTTCATGTGTAGACATGTTTAGCAGATGAGGACTGAAAATGACATCTTTCAGTTAAAAAATGCACATCAATTCGACCTGGATGACGTACATGTGCTAGCTACAAACTACTTGTACTTTAAAGTGCACCTATTATGCTTTTTCGGATATTAACTTTCATGTACTGTAGTGTGTTATATAGCTGTTTGTGAATGTAAAAGGGCTGCAAAAGTTTCAAAGACCAAAGCGCACAATAAATGTTCTTGTCGCCCAAAAAAATTTAAATAATAATAATTATGAACTGCCTGAAATGAGTATTCAGTAATCCCAGTCTTACTTCCTGCACGAACCTACGTAGGTTTGTAACAAATCCGGTAACACTTTACAATACGGGTGCACTAATAAGCATTAATTCATGCTTAACTAATGCACAGATAATACTGAATTAATGTGTAACTAATGATTATCTAAGCTATTCATTAATGATTACCACATTAGGAACTAATTAAGAGTCTGTATGGTTAATGTATTAGTTCATACATGAATTGTTATTAATTAAATATGTAATTGTGAATTAATTCCCTAATAACTCATTTTTTTAACTAATAGTGTTAATTAATATGTTAATTACCAGAATGAGCCAAAGCCTTGCATTTCAACTTCCAGATAATACAGGTACACTAATATGCATTAATACATGATTAATTACTTCATTGTTAGTGCAAATTCATGTGTAAATTACTACAATTACTAAATTACTAGTTAATAACGATGTGCCTCAACAAGTAAAGTCATAACATAATGATACCTTTGCAAATCATTAGCTAATGATTAATTAAAGCAGACAACTGGAAGTTGAAGTGCATAGCTTTGACTAATTGTGGTAATTAACACATTAATTTACACCATTAGTTAATAAAATATGTTATTAAGGAATTAATACACAATGACACATTGAATTAATAGCAATTCATGTATTACTTAATCTATTAATCATATAGACTCTTTATTAGTTGCTGATGCAGTAATCATTAATTAATGGTTTAGTTCTTCATGAATCATACATTAACTCATGATTATCTGTGCATTAGTTAAACATGAATTAATGCATATTAGTGCACCCGTATTGTAAAGTGTTACCACAAATCCGAATAATGCCCGCTGCGGTCTTTATTGGCTGCCGTTGAGCAAACGCCTACTTTGACCAGCCCTCAAACACTGTAGTTGTAGCTAAGGCCTGGAAGAGTTTGCACTGCGAAATCAAAACCACTTTCCATGCACTTCCAAAGGATGAGGACTCGGGATCGAATTGAAATGGTAAAACTGATGCCATCGTTACTGTTTGTATCACTGTGTGTGTATACAAGTCTCCGGAAACCTATGGAGCTAAAATTCAGATACGGTAAAGGCAGTTTCATTACCAACATGTGCTGTAAGCGGTGGACCAATCACAACAGACTGGGCCATCTGACCAATCAGAGCAGAGTAGGCTCTCGGAAAGGAGGCGTTTAGAGAGACCAGATCCTTTATTGAACCATTTCAGGCACAGTGAGAAAAGAGGCGATGATGCAATATATATTATGAGAAAATAACAGTTTTTTGATCTTGGATGCATGTAAACTTATTGCAAAAGACAAAATTAGGAAACTTTAAAATAGCACAACAAGGGCACTTTAAATTAGTTCACCCATAAATTAAAAACTTTTCGAAGCACATTTATTTTAATCTGAAAGATGGCATTTTCAAAGTGCTCATCTGCTAAAATTGTCTAAACCATCCCTAGATAATATAAAAACAAGATACATGAGATCAGTTTCCAAGCTGTAAATGATAACTTATGTAAATCTGCTTATTTTAAGTCATTCATCAGATGTGTTTATACAACCTTTCCAGATATTGAAGATCCATGTTTACTGGATGAATGCCGTTTCAGAGGAGTTTTCCTGCCTCTAACAACTATTATATGAACCAAATTCATTTAAATATACCTCTGAGGGTGCTGTCAATCATCCTCTCTGTGTCTTTATCCTTTATGTAGAACGTCACATTCACCTCTGGCTCTTTGTCATACGCAAACTGGCATAAAAACAGCAGAATGGTGTCATTAAACATGCAAACAGATACAGACAAACATATCACCGTATCTGGAACAACTGTGTGCCGCAGCAAATTCTCCCCTGATGTGTTTGAGAACCTGATCACCATGTGTTTGCTACGCCCACATAGGACTGAGTCTTACACACACATGCAGCTCAATAGCTGTAAATGCCATATTGGCTGGTGCTCAAACTTCAGAAACAAATCAATGTGTGAACAGAGGAGAAGGGAGGAAGTGAGGGAGATATAATAGGAGGAGGAATACGAGTGGAGAGTACTGACCTCATATCCCTCAAATTTGTACGTTGACCCCTCAGACACCACAGTCACCTCGCCCACCTGTTTCATGAGCTCAGTGCCAATCTGAAAGGTTTTGACCTGAGAGAGATGGAGAAAATGTAATGCTGTTTATGCAGACTCTTTAAGAAGGCATTTTACTATATAAAAAAATCTAGTATCATGTGTGATAAAAAAAAATAGTCTAAACTATATTTTTTTACTTTTGTCCTTGGTAGTTATTCGAGGAACGCGACTATATCCGCGGACACTGTGGATAATATGAGGGTCGGGCGGGCCAAGTACTAAAAAATAACATTCTGATTATTTGCGGGTGGGTCGCCGGTGAAAGAGATAAATCATTAATGATGGATATATTAATGTGTTTAAAGCCTAATTCTTCATCAGGCACTAATTTTCAGACTTCATTAAGCTACGTACTTGCGGGGTCCACTTGTTTAAGCAGTAATGGAGGCAAATCAGATCTGAGAGAAATTTCAAAAAGGAGAATTAAAAAGTGTGGGAGCGTTAACTTTTAAGTGAAGTAGTTATCCGGGACGAATCAAGTGCTGGGTATGTGATATGTAACGGCTGTGAAGTATTGTATGTATATGACAATAAACTAATAATGCCTATGAAGCCCAAGCCTTTTCTTGGGCTGATGATTTATTTTTTTATCCGCGGATTGATGACGTTAGAGCTCATCAGCGCATCACTAGTCACTAGAAAGCTACATAGTTGGGCATAGATTCATATCTCTTATATCACTTAATATTTATGTATATGCATTATTGTTTAAAAGTTTGGGCTCAGTATGATTTGTTAAAAGAAATTAATACTTTTATTCAGCAAGAAATAAAAAAAAGTGAGAGATCTATTTCTAATAACCTTCTATTCAGCAAAGAATGCTGACAAAAATGTATCATGGTTTCCAAAAATAATAAGTAGCACAATTGTTTTCAACATTAATAACATCAGCTTTGCCAACACAGGAAAAAAAATTATAAAAAAAAAATTTATAAAAAAAAAAAAAAAAATCCCTGTAATAATATTTTACAATAAAATTACAAAAAAAAAATGTAAGGAGCCATGGAGAGCAAAAGAAACCGACCCCAAACTTTTGAACAATATATCAAAATAATAAGAATTAAGTAAAATTATTTCATATCAAAATATCTGAATTTAATTAATTAATGAAACTTAAATCAATATATTATTTTCATTTATTAACGGTATTTAGAAAGCATCCGTTTAAACAGTGGGATAATGCACAGCCACCAGGTAATTATCGCAAAACAAAAAACTTATTTGTAAAACTTATTTTCTTCAAGAACATCTACTGTAGCAATGCATGTACTTTACCGAATATTTTTCTAGATTTTTGCCCTGAAATTGGATGGGAGTTTTGATGCCAACAGGAATAAGCAGAGGTTCAGGGATCTCAAACTGAGGACACCTGTCATCCTGCAAAAATAAACCAAAGGAAGAAAATCAAATAAAACTATTATTAGTCATGTTTTGTCACCAGAAGATGATCGCTCACCATATATTAATGCACAAACAGGCATATTAAATTAACACGCATGCATTCATTAACTATCATCCTAACATGACTCACCTCAGTGTGTTTGATGATAAGATTTTCCTCGACAGACTCAACACTATCACTGCATGTGTGATCACGAATGTTCCACTGGCAGCCCCACTTACTGGTCACACATGCGATGCACCTGCAGAACACACAACCGACCAATCAGAAAGAAATCCTGAATGGAATATACATTTTTTTAAAGCTGCCTGATACTCACGGAGTATTGTCTGATCTTTTCACCACGGCTGCACAGTTGTAGAACTCAAATGCACCGGATGCCACTTCAATGCCATCATTCACTGTGATTTTCACTGGCACTGACACAAAATCTACACACATGCATATGGGAAATGGGAATCAAATGGGCTATTAGGTATGAGTAATTCATAAGACCAATTCTGAACTTTTAGAGCTCAACAGGTAATAGCAACGCCAAGGTCATGAGTTCGATTCCCAAGAAAAGCATGCCTTGATACAAGCTTATTTAACTCTAGAATCAACAAGTAATAGATTAAGCTTCAGTGTGATTTTTTCATCTGATCAGTCTCCAAATTAAAAATCACAAAACTAGCAAATTACAAACATGAAGAAATGAAAAACTATTCGTGCCTGGCGGCAATTTTTAGGCATTCTGCTCGACAAACACCATCTGTTTGTTCAGGGAGTAAAGGAGGCAGTAAGAGGACGGCTTCACAATAGGTGATTATTAAAGTTAAAGGCAAACAGGAAGTTCTCACCTAGTGTCTCAGGTGTGGGCGGGATTAACTCAGAGGTCGGGAGATCACAAATGACCCGTGTGCCTTTCATAGTAGCGGCACTTCTGTAGTCACCAAACTCACACATAAGTCTGTCAGGACTGTTGATACTGGGGAGGGAGGGGATGTTAATCTCCACCTGCAAGTTTCAACCAGAAAACATGGATTTAAGAGTAATATATAATCAATATATATATAAATATGTGAAATATCTGAATTTGTGTGTTTTCTATAGTTGTTTATGGTTGTTGAATGACAGTTTTTAAATATTCAATATTTAGGGCTAAATATAAATAAATAAAATAAAAAAGGTAATAATAATTATTTAAGTATAATTAATAAAACATATCATTTATTAATAATAACAATAAATAACATAAAAGTGATATTATTATAAACATTATACATTTATAATGATTTTTTTCAATCACTTAATACGGTATTATTGATTTTCATAACTTTTTGATAACTTTTCCTGTTCTGAAAATCACAATTTTAAAATTCTCTGTCATTTCAAGGTTTTGCATGACTGTGGGAATCCAACAATATGCAATGTGAAAAAGAAAGTTGAAATAATATTGATTTCAGCAAATCAGGAATATACTGTCATTATTCATTACAACTGATCCAGGAAGTTAATTATGGAATACAGGAAGCCTCTTCGATCAACCATGACCATTTGAGTTTCTTCTAAGACATATTAGAAATGCACGAAGAGTGCTCTGTGCGTTCATGTGGTATGAATAGTTTCAGGTGCATTGTTTACTAACTTGATCACATCAGCTCATGAAAAAAGGATTAGATTCACAGACTGGATCTGTCACAGCCAGTAAATATCAATCCTGAGTCAATCCTTAAGAGGTTAGGGTTTAAAATAACGGCAGACTGCATCACAGCGTATACGTGTTATGCTTTCTTACCGGGGTCCTATGCGTTTTCTTGCAGCTGATGTTGGGGGGCTCAAAGGACTGAATGGCTACACATGTTTGTTTTGGACTCCACAACCAGGCATTCTCTCCATCTCCCTTGCGACAATCCTTCTTCCTTGTACAACTGCAAGAGAAAAGCAGACATTGGGTAATGAGCTACACTGCATTTGCTTTAACTGGGCTGAACACAGGTATGCAATAGCACTAGCTAAAATTTAACAGACAACTCCAAGACTTGGATTACGCCATATTTTAGAGGTTAACATTTTATATATATATATATATATATATATATATATATATATATATATATATATATATATATATATATATATATATATATATATATAAAGAGAGATCTCTAAACAGTTTCCTGCTTGAAACCATACTTTAATATAGATGGAAGTCACATGACCCTAAGGAGCAATTGATCTTTTATTTGGCAGTAGAAATATCAAACTATGTTGTAGTGTGGCAGTGTTATTACTTGTCCAATCTTTTACTGGACAAGAATGCCCAAATGATGTTGTGCTTTTGGTAATGAAATGAATCTAACAGACTTACCGGCCCTCCAGCACACACCAGCCACAATATGGGTCCCGTTGGGACACACATGAGTGACAGTCATTCTTCTGCTCACAGGCCTGCACTGGCACTTTGGTGATCTACACAAAAGAGAAGCAAGACAACATTTAAAAGGCAAATTTGTTTATTTAGTTAGTTTACGATGCCTAATAGCTGATGCATCTGTGATTGAAGGTTCTGCTTCTCCATTAAGAATGTTAAGCTGTGGTCACAATGGACAAAAAAAGTCAATATTGTACCAAAACATGAAGCACTGCTCACACAGAAGCCACTTTCAAACCAAGCAGCTTTCTGTTGGTCAACGCGGCAAATTTGCATGACCAACTTGAACAAAAGTGAAATCTGCATGGGGAACTTGTTTACCCTTAAGAGAAACTCCCAATAGGGCGGATTCCAACTGAAACTATTGGTGTTTCACAATTCACAGTTAATACAGTATTTTCTATCATTCCATTCAAAAATCCTTTCTTTAAGGTTGGCAAACCAACCTTATTCAAACTATTATTTTAACCAGTGGATAATCCCTGCTGACTCAATGTGATTTAAGCGTTGTGAATCTGTTCATAAACAAACCTTTCTGCCAGTGGTGATGTACAAGTGATCCGAAGTTGAATCAAAAAAGAGGTTTTTGTTCACCCCACCATCTGCGCGTTCCCCTTGAATCCTGTGATAAAAGTCAGTGCGGTTGGGATCAAGATGCACCTGCAAGCGAAAAGTTAAAGAATTAATTCATTCATTTTGAAAATGCTTTTACCCAAAGCGACTTTCAAGTTAACTATATTACAGGGGTAGTACAGCTAAAGCAAGTCCTGGGGTTAAGTGCATTGCTCAACTGGTTGTAGCTCATAAATCATCCATCCTTGGGTTTAAACCAACAATCTTTTGGTTACCAGCCCATATCGTGAACCACGAAGCCAGACCACCACAGCAGTCAAACCTCAAGGGCTTAAGTGAAATTCAAAGAGAATAGAAACCAGACGCTGGAATGGGACTCACCTTTAAGACATCTGCTCCACCGGTTCCCAAGAATGCCACCGTGTGCCCATTCTCCACCGCTACAGCTACAGCTGTCAGCATGTCATTTCGGGTGTAGATGGGTTTGACAGACAGAGCATACTCAGGTTTACTGGCTAGTGGAGATGGCAGGAACTCTGCACCACATTTATATTCCTTCACCATATTCTTCTGTTGGGCGAAAATACACAGCACATTCAAAAAGGTTGTAAACAACCACACAACACGGAAGCAGAGTTGAAGAAACACAAAAACTCACATCTCTTTTGGTCTTGCAGATGGCCTCTGTCTTGGATATGTAGGGTGAATAAACGGTCTTTGGTTTCTCGTCCTCCAGAACTTCTCCTATGTAGCAGGATTCAATCACCTCCTCAAGCCTAGTGTTAATGCTGTTGAGTGGGTACATGCACAAGGCTGATCGACCGCCATCTTCATCTGCACTGAGCACAACAAATAGAACCTTATCGTTGAGATTCCTAGCCAAAACTTCACCAGGTTTGGCCAGATATGCCGCTTGGACCTTGTTGTACGTGTTCTCCTGTTGTTCAACACTGGCGGTGCAGTTGAGCTGAAGTTCGGTATAAGAATAATAATGATGGTCATTTTCGCACAGGCGTGCTACAAACGTGATCTTCCTGCTGTCACTGGTGCCCGAAGTGCGTGAGAACAGGAAGTAGATGTAACCGTTATCCTTGAATGCATGGCGAAAGTCGTGGAGGTAGCGCTGGACAAAAGGGCTAGCTTGCACAGTGGAAGCTTCAACCATGTTCTCAAAAACATCCATTTCCAAATGCTCCTGCAGCAACCGAGTGCTGATGAGTTTTGAGCTATCCGAGCCACCGTAGCCCTTCCCTACTAGAAATACGCTGAGGTTTTTATTAGAATTACCATCTATATAATAAGAAATGACCCCCACCACTGCAACAGACTCCTCGGTGCTGGCCACGTATGTCTTCTCGCCTTTGGTGTCACTGTAGTACACCGGTTTGTCCACGCTGTGAAGGTCTACCAAAGAGCAGATGCCCCTGAAAAGGCTTCCGCAAACAACTAGGGTGCCATTGGCGGAATTAACCAGCAGGAGTTTGTTGATGTTGTTCGTTTCCTTTGCATCAGTGCACTGTGCAGTGATCGGTGGAGTGCACTGTGGGTTGTCATTCTTAGGGCCTGTTACAGCACTGCTCTCCTGCTGTAGTTTATAGTTCAGCTGATAGATCCCATTTATGGCACCAAGGTAGATTCGTCCGGTTTGAGGGTCCTGAACGACATTGTTGATGACTGTTGCAGACAAGAACTGGTCTTGAGTATCATCACAGCAAGATGAGCCAAAACACAGCAGCAGGGACAGCACTGCCAGGGCCCTCCACGCCATCTCTTGAAGAGAGAGACAAAAAAAACCAAGATATACATCACATGATAGGTCCGCGACCAAGTTACATGGCCTGTGTGAAAAAGTCGTCACCAAACCACTAGAGTGTCTGGATTTATTAATTTATTCAAACATACATCCAATTTATACCTACAATAACCTGAATACACCTCTCCTATGATGAGCTTGATTTTTATTTCTGAATTACAATAAATGTATGCATGTATGTACTGCATATATATATATATATATATATATATGTGTGTGTGTGTGGAAATTGTTTTCCATTTGTTGAAAAACATTTTTTAAAACTACATGAATACAAAGATTACATTTCTAAGAACACTCTCGGACACTCTTATTTGTCACTGACCAAACAGAGATACTTGCCTTAGCAGGCCGCACTAATGAAAAAAAAAACGTACTTGAAAACTGACACCTTTTTGGAAGCTGGAGAATTGCATTGGTATGCATCATTATAATATAGTGAAGTAAGCACTAGTCAGACGTTGAACCAACAAAGACTAAGTTCAAAGAAAAATCGATCTGGCCTCTCAACTCTTCCCTCAGAAGGGTTGCCGATGGCTGCGTGATTTGACAAGGTGATATAAGCAAAGCATTTCTAAAGAGGCTCGTCTTCCACCCCTGATCTCCTTTCATTCTCCTTTTCATCCGTCCCCTTACCACTTCATCAGGTCCTAAAAAACACTGGGGCGGAAGTCAAATGCTCATCAAAGGAATCACAAGGCGGCCTGATTCCAGCATAACAGAAGGAGGCTCAATGAATTATGGGTACACCCTCAGCAGGTGGGCCAAACAATCCAGTCATCCTTCCTGTAAACAACCCTTATGATAACCAGCATGGCATGCAAAGTTATTGTGTTAGACAGGAAGATGTAATCACAGTTGTTCCTTGTCTGAACATTCTTCAGCTAATTTGAGCTGTTTATGAGTTTCAGGTTGTAAAAGTAGTTGGGGAAATAAAATATTCCCCATATTCCATTACAAATCCTGCCAAAAATTCCACAGGAACTCATTCTTATTTGCCTAAACATGGTGACAATCCTCTTGAGTGAACTTCCACATAAAACTGACCATCGTGTTTAGATTGCCAGAGCACATACTTTCACAGCAAAAATTGCAAATAGAAGGAGTCTCTCAGACACCACGATCCTACGCCCAGAGCTCATAAAGAATTCATGCTAAGAGTTTAGCGGATATTACAGCTCTTATTGGCTTTAATGACAGGGCTCCAGAGACACAATATGAGGCAGGGCAGTGTCTGTCAGAGCTCAGGCGTGCACAGGGCTTGCAATGAGATTAGACGTTACTGTAGGGGGGAGTGTGTTAAATTGTGCTTGTGTGTATGTGTGTGTGACTACGTCTGGTGTTAACTGCGGTCTTTGCTGCTGATTCAGAGCGCATGGGTAAATTGTCTGGACTGTACGACTTAAGACGGGAATGTGACGGGAAGGAGAAGTTTTGGCAAACTGACATGTTTCATTATAATTACCTGTACTGATGATCCCATCTGCCCCTATACACAAGATCAAATTATTAAAAGAAACAATAATGCCAGTCTCTTAGTACAGACTTGATATTTGTGCTGAGTGTGCCACACGGCTCTGACTAAGCAAGCCATGTGATCACAAAAGAATGCAGTGTGCCTCATGACACACTCCTTGATTTGCATGTTAACACACACAAACATCAGTCACTAGTAAGGCAAGCTTACCTTTTGTTAACTCATTCTCAGGCTCAAGTATTAAAGTTTAAAAACCTTCTTAGGATAAAATTATAAAATTATAAAAAAAATGACACTGAATTGCATCCCATTGACATTCACTGTATGGAAAAAAAGAGAAATCAATGACACATTTTTAAAAATGTCTTGAGTTCCACAGAAATTAAGGTTCTTTATTGGAATCAATTTTTTCCTGAAGAACCTCCATGGAACTTTTCCATTGCACAAAAGGTTCTTTATAGTAGAAAAAGTGCACAAAAAAATGTTAGAACTGAAAGGTTCTTTTTAGGAACTCAAAATTGTTCGTCTATGACATCGCTGTGAACCAACCAAAGTTACAGAAGTTTTATTTATGGGTGACCTATACCTTGAAGAAGTTTAAACTTTTCTAAACACTCACATTCTTCAGAAAATCTAGTTTTATCCATCATCAGATCACACACAAACAAGCACATATTTCCAAAACATCCTGCCTGCCTGTGGCTCCACTGAGAGCTAATCATGTGACCAGCACTCACCCTTCAAAACACCGTCTCAACAAGAATGAGTAGGAGGAAGTGTGTTTGTGTGTGTCTGTATCACTTCATTCCTCGGATTTACAACTGAGGGCATGGCTCAGATGGCCTTTCCTTTATTTCTTGATTCTGTTCTGATCCGGAGCCAAACCAAACACATTTCTTCTAAAAAATTACTCTAGGTTTCTCAACCTGAGCTAACCGTGAATTAACTTGTAACGCAGCAGAAGTATGAACAGAGGGGGAAGGAGGCCTGCGTTTGATGCTCATGTTGTGAGTGGGAGTGTGTATTGCGGTTCGCATAAGCAGCACCAGTGCGTCATTCCTTCTCTCTGCATTAAGAAACAACATGACGGGCAGCTCAGTACACAAGCAGACAAGTGCTGAACCAGCACTACCCTTACCGGTCTGTTCGGTAGTACATCAAATTTCTCAGACAAGTTAATAATAAACCCCATATCTTTTCTAAAACTTCTTCGCAGACTTCCCCTCTCGCATTCAAATGTTCTTTGACCCTTCATACCGTAGCACCTCGTTTCCTGACTCTCAAGTCAAGATCAGCTAACTCATGCATCATTTACAATATTCCCTCATTAAACTGTCTTAAAAGTGATGTGTTAAATATTTTCTCCTATCCAAGCTTAATATGTAGAGACACCTATAAGTAACCCATTCATAGGCTAATTTCCCTGAAACGTGTAAACTCAGCTCGCTCTGCAGCACTATCAAAACATTGTTGGATTGGTTTTAGTCCTCAAACAAACAGCAAAGCAACATCAGCCCAACCAATGGAGTTAGTTTGGTCAGAGCTGTTTGTCTAACCAATGGCAGGTCAGGGTTTGTTTGCGAAAGATTTCTGAAACAAAAGGTCAAGGTTTGGTTGGTTAATACGGTTCAATTAGCCCCTACTGGTAGATGGATGATACTACTGTACATTGTCATTTTATTTGCTTGCTTTTTGCAAGCAGAACAATTTACTATAGTAGGCCTGTACAATATATTGGAATAAAAAAGCGATTTTGCAATATGGCTTAATGCGATAGTCAAAGACTGATTTAATTAAATAAATATATGCGCTGTCAGTTTCACTGACACTGAAACACTGTATCATGAGCTGCTCGCGTGTAAATGAACATAATACCTCTGAAATCAGCAGCACGTACTGTATTTTTTTTGTCAGAATACCACCAAATAAAAGCTTGATGATTTAACATTTGACATTAAGACATAAATATCAGTACTATAATTTTACAGTGTACTATTAAATACAATTATTTTCATGAAATACTCAATCGTGTAGCCCCTATACTATACTCTAGTAGATGTTTTGCCCGATTTTTTTGGAGGGCTCTTAAAAGTGCACATACTAACCAATGCTAACGTATAGATTTCTCCAGGTGTTGTAGACCTACTTGGTTTGATTTTAGGGATTCCGTTTGCCTATGCTAGTGGCATATAAATCACACACTTCACCTTTAAAACTTACTGTTTATTAATGCAGAGTAGGATGCCAGGTTCTGCCCTCCTATCATGGCCGCCTCTGCCTTTGCTTTTCAATGACTGTCTCCACGGACGGCTCGGAATGATTGACGGGTGAGACCAGCAGACTAATTAAGGCTGGGATCAGAGGGAAAACGAGTGGCTGGACATACACAGGTAAAAGCGGGCCAATATTGAAAGAGCTCTTTGAATATGTAAAAGGGAGAGATTAAAACCATCCCTGTCTCCTGGAAGACCTGCCTCTCACTTTGGCTCTGTCCCAAACGGCACATTCAAAGTGGACTTACGTGGCCTTCATTGGCACGTGTCTGAAGTAAACGACTGAACGGTGTCACGATTAAAGTTCAAAAGGGTCCAACATATCATCTTAGTCCAACATATCAGACGACGGAGAAACAATATATTCAAATGGGAGTTCAAAATACATTCCTTTACTTTGTCAATGACCTGAATTTTGCCAATGCATCAATTAAAATTAAATAATTAGCATTTTAATTTGTTCTTCACAGAAATCTATCATGAATTCAGAAGAATTCATGGAATAGTGTACAGTTTGTACAGACTATTTTTCTGAAACATTTATGGTGCTTTTATTATTTAGGAGATCAGCAGCCGAGATCCCCATTCACTTTAATTTTGTTTATAACCATATCATTCAAAAAAAAAAAGTTCTTTGTATTTATCAACATCCTAAATAATAATAAAAGAAAACTTGGCTATTGTTAATTATTTTATTATATTTATTTTAAATTATATATTTATTTAATTTATTTTAAATTTTATTTTATTATATTTATTTCAAATTTTATTATATTTATTTTTTATATATATATATATATATATATATATATATATATATATATAACATTTTTAGATTGTGGTAATATAAATCACCAGTGATTAGACTAAATCAATAAATATAAATATATATATATATACAGAGCCATTTTATACTATTTATTCGATGATTAAGATATACAATGATGCCTTTAATATAGTTATAGAACAGTTTCTTCATCTTTCCTTTTTTGCTCTACGAAAGAAATCAAGCTATTCAATTATAACGGCATGTCTTTATAAATATAAGAGTTTAAAAATGCATCTCATATCCCTTTAACGTGCTATGGTGTTTGACTGGAAAATGAAGGGACACACAATTAAAGTGTTTACGATTGAGCAAATCTGTAGCGAGGCACTTACAGATTGAGGTTAATAGCAAGAATGCCCTTGTCTAGTGTTTGTGTGTGTGTGTGTGAAGAAGAGAGAGTGAAGGAGAGTGTGTTCACTACCCAGCTGGTCCCAATCAAGTGAGAGACGAGTGCAAAGGTTAAGGTAATTACTCTGGCTGGAAAAGAACTAGTTCAGGGCTCTGATGGCCGCCAGGAGGACGAAGGGGACTAACAAACAGAGAAAGAGCATCTCTCAGAAAACAGAATGTAGACAGACAGCGTGTATTTGTGCCTTTATGAAGCTTCCGAATTTACTCTCTTCCTTATTAGCGTTCCTGAAACATCTCTATCACAATCTCTGCCTCTTGCTGTCTTTCCCTCTCGCGCTCCTGCTTTTTTTCCACTCAATCACTGGTGCTGCAGATAATCACTCCATTCTACAGCTGTCAGCCACAGAGGGAGGGAGTGAATGGGAGATGAAAGTCAGTGAAACACGTAGCCCAGGCTTTCATAAGCCAGGTTCGAGCGCAGAATGCCCAAATGCAGTTTAGTTTCATAAATGTCTTCAAAAACAATTTTGATGCAATTTGTCAGCAACACATCAACTGCTGTTACACGGGCAGGGATCAAAGCGAGGCATGCGTGTGCGCGAGCGTGACGTGCATGCTGTAAGATCGTAGGATCAATGGAGTCGTGAGGATAGAGTCTGTTATGCTAATGTAATCTAAACGACTCTTGTTAAGGACAGAGTTCATTAATGCCCTAATATATCAGCCCATCCCCATTAATCTCCAAAAACGAGAGTGATATTTAGGCATTCATGCTGCACACTAGACAATTTGGAAATATCTTACTACTTGAAATAACCACTGGAATGGTGTTCGAGGTCACTTTTCTGACTTAAGATGCACCATTTGACATCATTTCCAAGATGGCAGCAACTTGGGCAACCAGGAACGGCAAGGGTGCAACGGGGTAGAGTTGTCAAAAAGTCACACACATATCCGATGAGCGCGTGAGTACATTATGGCCAAGCAGAGGTGTTTACGATTCCGCTCAACAGCGCTCAAAGTGTCACATTTGTACCAAAGTCGGTACTTTTTGACAACCCTACTACGGGGTTCGCAAACCATTTAAGTGGAAAACACTTTGCAAACAAATAGAAAATAGATTTATTTTTAGGGCTGTCAAAAATAACAGGCTAGCTTTATATGTTTATTAACTATGTTTAAAGCAATAATTTAACTTTATATGAATTACAAATACATGTGAATTAAACTGAACAGGTTCATCATCTAACTGTCGTAGTGGGTAAAAATTCCTTAATACAAACGAAACGGTTTTCACATATTTTAATTTGTTTTGCTTTTAGTACAGCGGAAAAAAGGAAAAAAAATTATTATAATTTCTTTAGAATTTTTCATTGAATAAAAAAACAACATTTTTATAGGGGTGAATACAGGTTGATTGGGGCACATTTTTCCAGTCATCTCAAGGGCAAAAAGTGTCCCAATATACCTGAATTCACCCTAATTCATAGTGTCATTTTTCCATTCACCTTTATTATTATTAATACATTTTATGGCTCTTTATTTTATTATTTAAAGCACTTTATCAACTCAAGTTGTTTTTAAAGGTGCTATATAAACATATCACACTTAATATTTTTCTCACACAGTATGGACGGGTATTGGTACGTGAAAATATATCCACCTTACTCTGCAATGTGGAAGCAAACTCTTCCTCTAAATGTGCAAGACTTTAGATTCATTAGCCGCTATAGGTAAATAACTTGAAAAATAAATTGAAGTATACAGCAAAGCAATTTGCACTTCACGGCAGCAAGTTTATGATTATGATAATAAATTAATATATGATAATAAATACCAGTTTGCAATACCAAGCAGCATAATGTATCATTTTTGTACAGCTAAAATAAGTGGAAGCGGCTGACGCTGGAAGCCTTGCACAGTCAAGGTAAAAACGTCTGTGTGCCTGCTGTCATTGTTAAAAATAAGGTGGATTAGTTGCCATTATATTTAGGAAGGGGATCCCTTGCAGTGGGATTATTATTATTTGGGCGTCCTTGGCATCAACAACAACAACAAAAAAAGTGCCTAAACAGGTCAACATTAACTAACAGTCTAAGAGTAAATAGCACCAATTACTACGGTCTGGGGCGACCCGTCCATTCATGGCGATTCCGATTCCACATTCCCTCATTCACACGTGAATACTTAAAACACTAACAAATGTCGACAAGTTTGGCACCTTTGCATTCTGCTCCTCAGAAACAAACTCATGTCATGCACGTATGCACACAGACACATACAGGCAGTGGCGTGGAGCTGTGTCATCTCTCCCAGTGGCTCATAGAGAACAGCAGGCATGTTGATTAAATTTGACTGCTCATTGTGCCGAATCTATAATTCTCTCCACTTCAGTGCCTTCAACAAGCTAAGAATACAGAGAGGATCCCCCGAGCCATTACCTCAAACATGCACACTCACACACAAACTTAAGGGATTGTCTTCGCACCTCCGTGTGCCTCGAGTTCGCACAAACGAAACCTCGACGTGAATACAAATAGTTTACAACGTATGCTATTATGTGTGTGTGCATTCTGAAGTATTTTAAAGTACTGTTATCTGGCAGATCTATGATAATATAACAAGAATGAATACTTATGAACAGCTCGCATCAGAGTGCCCTTGAAGTAATGCTAGGGTAGATGGTAACCACTTAACGCTAGCTGTGAGCGATAACGCGTGTGTGCTAGCATGTTAACAAAAGACAGAGAGAGAGAGACCACTGGAAAGGAAGAGAGGGAGACAATTAGAGACAGAGGAAGCCAAGTACGACTCGGCACCACCGCAACAAGGCCGTCTTTGTGTGTGTGTCCGCTGGTGGGATCGTGCCCCTGATGGGAGTGTAAAATAACACAGCGATCCACATTCCAGACTATCGGCCGGCAAACTTTGCTTCTCTTGCCAGCTAGAAGAGCAAAAACAAGCAAAATGATTGAATGGATGGATGAATAAACAAAAGAATTACTACATGGCCAGAAGTATGTGGATGGACGCCCCTTTCTAATTAAAGGGATAGTTCAGACAAAAATGATTTACTCAGCCTCATGTCATTCCAAACCTGTATAACTGTCTGGGGAACACAGGAAAAGATATTTTGAAAAAAAAAAAAATACAATGAATGTCAATAGGTTCCCAATATTGTTTTGGTCCCCATAGACTTTCACTGGACGAAAAAAATCAAGCATACAGCCATTTAATCTTTGTAAATCACATTGTATGGAGAAAAAATATGTAGAAACCTCAATGCAATGCATAATTGAAAATACAGGTAAAACACCTGTGACAAAATCAATACGGATAATTCCTTCATATTAACATATGGTCCTATTTTTTGGAATTTTTCTTAGAATGTAACAGTAGAAGGATATCAGGTGTAATTGTGTGTTAAAATATAGTTTGTTGAATAGTTTAGGGGGCAAAAAGTTGGCGATGAAACAAGCAAAAGCTTCCTAAAGCATTATCTATCCCTCCTTCTCCATCCCTCTCTCCCTGTTTTCCCTGCAGCTATGGGGTTTACTGCAGAGATAACGTATCTTTTCCACTTGATAGGTTTCCTAATTGCACTCACTTAAACACACAACCGGCAGCTCCATCCAGAACACATTGTATTAATAAATTACACTGGGGCTTAATTAGCCAAGGCTCCAATGCCGGAGGCCAACACACACACACACACGCACACACACCTTATTAGGTGTGACTCCCAGAGTCTTTCAACAGAAAAATCTCCCTATAGCACAAGATTGTGGGTAAAAGTCAATAACGTTACCAAGGCTGACAGATTCAGCAGTCTTCAGAGAGATGGGGATGGAAAGAAAGAGAAAGTGATTATTACTGCTAAAGAGGGTTTTTGGGAGCAAAAAAAAAAATACAATACAAATCTGTCAGAAAGATCACATAGGGGTCAATTCAATTTGCCCAGAACTGAATTTCATTCATAAAACTGCTGACTAGTGATAGACGACATATCGGGCAGGTCAAATAACCAGTGGATATTTTGAAATGATCAACACTGGCTAATTGTCTTGATTAAAAAGAAATGACAGTGCCAGTCACAAAACTGCCTTATCGATGGATACTAAATTCAATTATTGCCAATTTGAATTTAAAAGAAAAGTATGTTTTAATTCAGCAATTCTGAGTGCATTTTATTTGCTATCATTACTTGCATTTATATCAGCATTAGAGGTTGACCGATGTAGGGTTTTTAATGGCCAATGCCAATATAGAGTAGGGTGGCCGATATATACAGTAAAGGCTATATATGTATATGTGTGTGTGTGTGTGTGTGTGTGTGTTTGTGTGTGTGTGTGTATGCATGTATGTATGTATGTATAGACCAATTTTCAGCCGACGTCACAGTTACGTCACGGCGCTAGCTGGTGGCAGAACACTGGGAAAACTGGAGGCGGCAAATACAAACCAGCAACGATTCGGCTACAAAATAAGGATCTTAAATTATTCTTCTTATTATTAAATGTCATCTTGTTGTGTAGTTGGGTGCAAGAATCAATGAAAAATGAATATGCTTTATCTGCAATTTTTTATTTCTAGAAATATTCGCCTCATTAAAATTGCACCGTAATGTCCCTCTTTACATTGTCGTCTTCTCGGCGCTGGCTAGGCAGAACTGCAGATCGTACCACACAAGTCTTGTACATGACCATTCAGCACATAGTTATAGGCATCTAAAGATTTACATGCCCTCCGTTTCTCTATCAGGTAGGTGTAGAAGTCAGGACACTCAACCGGAGGTAACGTTAACATTAATCCTGTCAGATCCTCAATGAGTGTACGGGTCGGCCAATCTGGTTCCGTCCGATTAAAATTAACTTTTGCAAATAACAATCGTGGTCCTGGACAGTGAGTGACCTTGCACATTAAGATAAAATCGGATTTTCTCCAGTCATTGTTAAAAACAAGCTAACAAAACTTGCAGACTTTACGTTAGTGAAGCGGCCAGAGGGATCGTTCTGCCACCACTTAAGCTCCGCCCACATAAAAACGTCACCATGTTTACCAACTGAAAATTGGTCTATATGATGTTGCATAATCGGGCAGTAAATACTTTTTTTTTTTACGTTGCTGCAATAAAAACATTTATATTTGACATACTCTAGAATACATAATAATAATAAATTATTTATTGAATACTGAAATATGAATATGTATATAGTCCAAATTATAAAAAAAATAAAAAAAATAAAAAAACATTAAAAAAATATATAATGCAAACCTTTGAGTTTCACTTGAGACATTATTTAGTATGAAGACTACTTCCTCCTGGTGATTGTTGGCGGCTGCTCATAATGTAAGTGATTTCAGGTTTTAATGTCCTTTTGGGGACATTTCGAAATCCCCCCCACTATGTTGTGGCCTATTTTTCCCTGAACTGCACCTCTTCAGATGATTGGGTGGACTCTGGATTATACGGGATTAGATAACATTTTCAAGGGGCAAATTATTCAGCATAGCCCTCATGAACGGACTTCAGCCATCATATTTGTAGTTCTTGTACTTGGACCGTATAACATGCCATCAAAACCCTCATGCCACTACACTCATTACAAAGGGTTTAAAAAGCCTCTGTAATTTCCATAATGAATAAATTGCAATAACCACAGCTGCAGGCATTAATACTTCACAAATCCTCTACGGCTAACCCACTGTATGACCCACTTAATGCCAAAGGGGCTTTATACAGGAAATCCTACTAATAAGAAGTATTGTGGTCAGTTCTCACTTTCTGGCACGCATCACCATTCCCAACTAAACTTATTCCTATAGCTGATCTGGTCTGACTGCACACCCTGAACACTTTTATTTTAGGAAAATACATTAACTTTCTATTGACTGCAATATACTATACGCAAGGCAAGCATTTCCTATTAAATGACGAGTGATCATTTATAAATCTATGGTGTCATGCAACAATAGAGAATCCATTGTAAATATCCCAAAACACACAAACTTCCTAAACAACAGGGCTCAATAATAAGGATGACCTGATAGCCTTGGGCAATTGTGAAAAGAGTTTGAGACAGCGGGATGGACATATTATGCACAATGATCATGTGCATGTGTTTTTATGACTCGAAAGCTTAAACATCTGGATTTCTATGATGTACTGAATGTGTCGTTGGGAATTATGCTGATTTAAATGTCACCAAGTTAATGTATGTAGCTGGCTATTATAAATGAGAAGTTGTTGAAATTGCAAGAATGACTTGTGATAGTCTTGGGAGCATCAGTTAGAAAGGGTTGAAAAATTATAAACAAACCAGTAATGTTCTGCAGCATATGCTATCGTTTTTATCACAGAGTAAGAAAGATATAATACATTTATATATGCAATATTATATGCATATATCAGTATTAATTGTAAATAAACATTTCATTTGCATATTGTTGTATACAAATAACTTGTTAAATAAAAATCATTTAGGTTATATTTTATAGATACGTTTATTATATCACTTTTTTCTGACCCATAAATGAGGCTGCTAAAACAAAACAGCTATTTATCATATTTCTTACAGGGCCAATGAGAACGTAAAAAACTATACCAGCAAAGAGTGAGTGTGTGAGTGTGTGAGTGTGTGTGTGTGTGTGTGTGTGTGTGTGTGTGTGTGTGTGTGTGTGTGTGTGTGTGTGTGTGTGTGTGTGTGTGTGTGTGTGTGTGTGTGTGTGTGTGTGTGTGTGTGTGTGTGTATACACACACACTAAAACCTTGTTGCATTTTTACATTTTAATTTAAACATTTGCTACATTTATAAAGCCGCTTTGCTCACAGGAACCACACAATGTAGGTGATTTCAGGTTTTACTATCCTTGTGGGGACATTTGTTCCCCTCAATGAAGGCAAGGCAAAGGCTGACCCTCAAACACCTTAATCAGTCAGCTCTACATACTCAGAGCGCCGATTCTGATTTTGAAGTGGTTCATAATTGGACCAGCAAAAACCACCCACGAGCACATCCACCAAGGCTTTATGGAAGAGCCTTTCCAAAGCCCTTTAAAAACAAGCGATGAGCATTCACTGAGAGTGTGTTTGTGCCCATGTATAAAACAAACAGTGGATGATAGATGTCGAACTGTATTAGGAAGATGTTTGCTGATTTACGGTCCTCTAAAAGGTGAACATGCTACATTATGAATGCAATGCCAATTACAGCATTTACATGCCGGCATCTGTGTTTTGAGAGATAGAATTTGTGTGTGTGTGCTGCAATGAAGGCAATATTTTATCTTACACTAGACAGACCAGAACTTTTCTGTCTTATGCAATTCACACATTTACTGCAGAAACATTATTTTGCTTTAATACTGACCTATTTTCTACACCCTAAACTTAAACTTCAAGCACCTTTCAGCTTTGTAGCATTTTCATTAAGACTTTAAGGACATTTTTACACCTGTAAAATCATTTGCTTTGTTCCGAAACAGGTATTAGAAATGTTACAATTTTGCTATTTCTTTTTGGATCGGTTCGCTTTCACAAAGCAACATTTCTAAATGGACCAAAATGTATTGATACATGTCAAGTGCAAGTAACTGTCCGGCACCCGTTTATGTTACAGAATTCCGCTCATAGCGAAAGATAGACAACAGCTCCACAGGCTTATTGTGGCTTTCTTTCTAGCTGTCATTATATTACTTTATCATATTGAACAAGAATCAAGGATTCATTTGTATTTTTATGTGTTGTTGTTCTGAAGGAGTTACACCGCACTCACGATCATCAAGGTGCCAGACAAACAAGACTAAAGATCTAAAAAAATAAATAAACTGTCCGCACACTTAAATCCTTTAAGCAATATTAATCACCAAGCTTTCGGTCAAAAGACCATCCTCAGGGCATATGTGTTGTTGTTCTGAAATGTTAGCTTGACCAAATTTCAATTAGGCATTTCACTTCATTTTTGCTGCAGGTTAATCCACGATTCATTCTGAGAGGCATGAGAAAAACAAACACTGCGGCTTTTCATGCAATGTATGTAATTACCCATCATACACTGCGATACATTCTGGTTCATTGGTCCGCTGGTTCGGATGGCTTTCTCAGCACAACGCTGTGGGCCGAGACCTCCACGTTTAGGCGATCTTGGGCCGATCCTAACATTCATTTTAACATAAAAAATTTCAGGTCCTGGTGGGGACATTTGGTGCACACAAAGCCAGACGCGGACACACAGGATTCATTCTCCTGACTCCCGAAGACACATGCCACTGTTTCAAGACACATACACACTCTTTCAGGATGACACACATGTTTCATCATCTAGAGAGCACATTGATCTTTTCAATCTCCCAATGTGTCCTTGTTCTCTGTCTAGTATCTGTACATCTTGCATTAACTCTTCCAGGCTATATGCCTGTATCTTTTCTGCTGTGTGTGTCTCGGTTTTATGCCCTCCAATGTGCCTCTGGACTGCAAGAGGAACAACAAAAACTGAAATTAAAACTACTGTATTAAAGGGCATTTCATTCAATCATACTCATATAATCACAAGCAGGAGATTGTTTTTGTGGTAGCAGGCAGCAGGGTCGATGCATGTGGCTTTTAAGGGCTTTTTTCAGATTACTCGAGAGAAAGTGATTTCTGGAAAAGCGGTTGTGTACACAGTGACGGTTATGTGGCTGTTTTTTGTGAATGTTTGGAATAGCATGGCTGATTTAGATGGAGAGTTATTGAAGTTATTAGCTGGAAAAAAAATGATTGAGTGTTGCTTAGAAGTGGCAGAACTTTTTTTCTTTTCTTTTTTTAATAACGTTGTGGGGTTCAGTGGCCAGGGAGTTTAGGAATTAAAAAATACGCTCCTAAAGCGCTTTCATTTTATACTCGAGCAAGATAAGCAAACGGTTGTATGAAATGCAATTTCTTAATTTATGGCTCACGAGCATGAATAGTTTGGTGAAGAATCGGTACAGCCAGCAGGATGGATTACACAATCAGAGAAACTGACATGTTTGCAACGGGAATGCAGAGTTACAGTTTGTTTCGTAAGTACTTGCATGTGTGTGTGCAGAGAGCTGTGTGGTAGTCTTGCTTAGATCATAAGGAAACACATTAACTACCAGCTCACGGGCAATATTTGTCCTGGTGGTCAACAATGGTCAACAATGGCAGTGGGTTAATTACTGACCTGTTTTGTGTTTATTTACATTTATTGTGCATTTTTGATGAAACATTTATTGAGGTTCACAGCTGCTACATTATGTGTGATCAAAATATCTAATCTCAAAATAGCTCTTATTTGCACGAAAACATGTTTTTTTATGTAGCCTACATAGACTTTTATTATGATATGAAAAAATATCATAATAAACACACACTTTTCTATGCAGAAAGCAGCTTTGGCTTCCTCTATGTTTATGAGTCAACATGATTTAGACATCAAAACCAAGTAAAATTCCCCATGCTACTCTTTCTCTTCAATAGCATAACCACATACTGTATATCTCCTAAGAACTGTCCAGAACCCACACGCCATATGAAATCAGGAATAATAATAACTGCTGTAACTGTAAATAGAAGAGGCAAGTGGTTAATTTAGTTTGCCATTGTGCTGCTTAAGCTGGTATGAGTAGGCTAATCGCTAATGCTAGCTCATGTGATGAGGCAAGAGGAAAATCTCTAATCTGTATTACAATACACATTCTATTCAAATTCCCCAAACGAATGGGAGGAATAATGCTGCATTCCATTCAAAGTCAGATATGCAATATTTCTATTTGATATCTCTGGCTTCCTATAACATTCTTTAGTACAAGGCATGACAGATGTATAAAGAAACAAAATGGCAATGCCAGCACATGTTCTGCATGTGTACCATTATGAAAAAGAGAAGATTAATTTAATTTAACTTGAAAACATTTGCTAAATAGAATATACAGTAAATGTATTAACTTTTCCTTTAAGTTTTTTCCTTTCTTAATAGTAGCTCCCTGAGTGCTGTTACATTTGCTCGATGGCATATACAGTATCCACATCTAAATCAAGTTTGAATATTCCAACCGAGTTTCCATAATGAAATTATTATTTTCATTCTATCACAGATTTTCAATCTGGAAGCTGGAAATTGAGATTTGCTGATAGTGATATGAATAGAACCCAGTATATACAACAACTGTGTAAAAAGAGGGAAAAAAAAGAGTGAAACTGAAGGTTCAAATTTCAAATATTTGAGCAATTTTGACCCAGATAAGCTAGAGATAATGAGAAAGAGCTAGTTTGAGAGTCACAATTGCCTACTTTACATCCGATGCAGTCCAAAGTCCCTGCTGCTGATCCATACAGCAGATATACAGTAAGAAAGCAGGGCATTTTCAAGCTGCCTGGAGCTCTGTACCCGCTGTGTAGGATTCTGTTCTGGCTGCAATGCTCTGATAATTTCTTAATAGGCTGTTGAGAAACCAATTCAGCTTATAGGGAATAATGCAGAAACAACATAGCGGAAATAGAGACAGGTACATTTCAGAGATAGGTACAGAGAGACCCGTGACTCATTACATCAGAGATTAAAGGGTGATGACTGCAGTCAAGTTCAGACTGGTGGTGGCAACGATATCCATTAGTGCACAATTACTATAATCAGTATGTGTGCAGATTGGTCCGCCTCCAAACACACACTCCCACCTAAGTCCACAGGTTTGGATTGTGGAGAAATCTGGCTTGTGATCTCATCAGCAATGAGAATATATGCATGCAATGAGTCTCCATCTGGCTTTGACCTGTGGGCTAACGGTATGATCCATTCTCCATATATTGAGCATTATAGAAATAAAAACTATGGATTCAATTTAATAAAAAGCATAACACGAACACACTAGACCTTAAGTGAACCTCGGGAAGTAGGTGGACGGTTTAACACATACAGGCTGCAGCACTCAGACAGCAGCATAATTTTTTAATAAGCAGTAAGAGGAAGTGAGAGAGGTTATATTGGCTTACTCTTTCTCTTCCTCCTGCTATTTCTGAGAGAGATTTCACAATTTGGGATTTTTAAAAACTACTGTTCGAGTCTGATAAGGGCAAAATAGAGAGGAAAGAATGAGTAATGCACCACACAAAAAGGATATAGCCACTTTGATGCACTGGTACTCAATATTTCTGTGCTATGAGCAGATACATTTATATTATATTATATTATTATATTAGGGCTGCACGATTAGGACAAAAATCATAATTGTCGATTATTCCCTTGAAATTGTAATTACGATTATCACAATTTACATTGAATGATGTTTTGAATAGCTTTATACCAGTGGTTCTAAACTCGTTTGGCTATGTGACCCATATTTAGCAATTATATAGGCCTATTATAAATTTGTTTACACAAAAATTGTTGACACACACACACACACACTGTACTGTCCCCCTTTACTTAACATACACATAAATTATAAGAATAAGACACATACTGATAAATAAACAGTAGGCGTATGAAGTTAAGCTATTAAATAGCAGTTCCAAACTAGTTTTTGTTACTAAAATGTTGGTATGAGCCACCAGTCATTTAAAAACATACAAAATAACTCAAAGTGAAAATAAAGTGGCATAGTGGGGTTATGGAAACAACAGTGAATGGTGAATACACATTACTAACAAGAACTGTTAATGAAACATGGAAACTGCTCCTGATGAATATAGAATGAACATCATACCTGCATGCAGATCCTTCTCAGCTAACACATGACGAACCAGTAACATGATTTATAGGTATTTTACTTTTATTTCGTGACTTACTAATTTACAACGTGACGACGTTGCATGCTTGTAGTTTATTTTGCGCCTTATAATATAATATTATATTATATAACAACCTAAGTGAAAAGTTGAACTGAAAAAAATTATGAATTCCAGAATTCCTTTGTACATTATTTGCAGTTTCCCCTTTTGCTTTAATGACAGCTTGGAGTCGAGCACTCAGACATCTGTCAAAGCCCCGGAAATGATGACTAGCGGAATAACTGTACTTCTGTCGAGTAAGCGAAAGGATCCGTCTTCCTCTGGTTCAGCTCTCATAACTTTTTCTTTTAATATATCTGACAAAGTGCCTGAATCGCACTCTCTTTCCCAGGCTAAGAAAATCTTTTCTAAAGAAACAATATATCACTTCAGAGAAAGTGAGACACAATAAGAGTGTACCAGAGAGATTTGTCCTCCCTTCTGCAGTTTTAATTTCGCATCCAGTGCAAAGAACTGAAGAGGGAAGATGCACGTCTGAGATAGCAGGAGGAAGAGGATGGGAGAGGAAGGACAATCGATACTCTGTCAGAGCTGAAGCTCCTCAACGGGCGGCTTGGGACACGGCCAGTCTCGTCGCATCTGACAGCTAATTGTTTCTCAGGAGCTTCCAGAAAGACATGGTCACAGTGAGAGAACACAACACAACACAAACAAAATACCAAGTGACACAGTGAAAGGTCAACAGAATCGTTTCATGTCATACCTGTCTTTGTTTGCCAAAGACAAACAAAAAAGAGGAGGTGTGAAGAGGCTTGCAGAGAAGCACTTGTCATAACGCCAAGCCCTGATGTAACCTCAAGTCAGAAGAATAAAAACCATCAACAAACACAGAAGAATTTTAAAGTCAATTAAAACCTCATTTGGAGACCAAAGTCTGTGTCAAGAAAGCCAACGAGATACTGCCGATTTCCTTTCAGAAGCTCGCTCTCACGACTTCTGACCTCAGTGCTCTCATTTATTGACCCAGTTGTGGACGGACATGAGGCTGTTTACTTAGAGAAGGGATAAGGCCTGTCAGAACATCGTACATGAGCTAAAACAGCAAAATAAGAAATTTTTGGAGGAAAATAAATGGTGCTTGCTGGTGCAAAACTCACCATCACCATGCTAGGGTGTTCAGCCATACATTAAACGTATTTTTTGCATATTGTTATGCAATTGCTAGGATGTTCTGGCTGGTTCTCATCGGCCTAAAGGCTCACACTTTGTTCACACAAAGAACGATGGTAACGCTTCCTTTTACAGTACAGTACTTACGTGTACTTACAGTGTACTTACATAGAAAGTACTGCTAATATAAGGTAAGTACATGGGGTAGGGGTAGGTTCAGGGTTAGTACCTAGTTATTACCCAGTAATTGTAATTACTATAATAAGTACCTAGTACTGTATGTACATGGGTGTAGGAGCCATACTTACCACCTTATTTAATTTTGATAAATTTGTTAATTTAAATATCAGAATGTTGTTGTATTATTAATTGTTTATTTCCCTGAGTGTGTGCCCTCTATAGGTGAGAGGGGAAAAGTTGTATAAAGGATAGGCCACCCCTGACAGGAAGGGGGCGCTGGTGCAAGAGCACACAGTCTTTTGACCGTGCACATGGAGCTAGGGTGGCATGGTGCAACAAACCTGCAAGCGGCCTAAAAGTTGTTTGTTTTGTTTTATGTTACAATGCATCTTTATTTTTGATTTAATAAACTTCAGTTATTTGTTTGGAACATCAACACGCCTCTCTGGATCTATTCATGGTACTTTGCACGCGTTAGAACCATAGCATCAGCATCTCCCACAGTGGACAAGAAACTTGTTTTCACCACTACAATGGGTAACAGGACTGTAAAAGGAAGCGTTACCAACGATAACTATAAAGATACCAATGTATTCGCATTGACACAAACACAATAACATTTTGTTTATTAGAAGTGCATTGACACAAACACAATAACATTTTGTTTATTAGAAGTGCATTGACACAAACACAATAACATTTTGTTTATTAGAAGTTCGCACTGCAGTTATGTCATCTGCCGCTTTGAATGCTTGAGCTCTTTAAAGTCGAATGGATTCTGATTGGCTGTTATTCGTTCATCAGCTGGAAAAATTTCTTCTGAAAGTGATTCAAACAATATAATTTCTCTGTGTCGTTATTGTTATAGTTGTGGTGTGAATTCCCTATTCTCATAGAATCCGTATTGATTTAAAACAGCTGATGGAAAACACGACATGATTGCTTAAATATTATCAGGGACAATGATTCTCACGTCAGTATATGGTAATCTCCTCCATTGACAGACAATGATTTATCAGTAATGTTTTACAGGGGCACAGCAGTATTTTACAAGGGCCATCGTCCTTGGTGTGAACGTGAAACTTCTTGTGGCCTCTAGTCAAAAGTATCTTTGATATTCTTTTCCCTAAATATGGCCAACAAACCACATTTTTGGAGTATAACGTATGTCTGTAGCACAAAAAGTGCAGGATAAATTCAGAAGTTTAATAATACTAAAGGTTTTGGGTGTGTTGAAGTACATAACCCTAAGTTGTAACAATAAAAATGGAGATGCTTGCTAAATACAAGCCTATGTGTACAAATGATTTTAAATAAGAGGATACAAACGGTGGTGTATGCGTGTTGGTAAATTTATTAGAATTAAAGTTGACTGAGGCAGATGGTCTGTCTTTGGTTAGCCACGGTGAATGTTTTCCAGAGCAAATGCTCAGACAGAAACCAGCTCTAATTCATTTACCCATTCATCCCCCTTCACATATTCACCTCACTCTCACTCGCTCTCCTTCCAATCTTTCTGTCAGCTCCTCTGGGTCAAATTACCCCTGCCAGGCATGACGAGATTTTGATGCTTTCCCTCTGTTGGGTGCCTTGAAAGCTTTAAATCGAACTATGATGCAGGATCAACTCAAGAGCCAAATACAAGTCTGAAAAACTTCATGGAGGGTGAACTAAGATCAAAAACTAAGGAGTATTACTGTCTGTCAGGATCTCAAGGAAAACAAGTTCACCTCCCCCTCGCGCACCATCTAGCAGTCTCCGAACCGATAAAGCGCTCCATCTCCTCCGCTGGCATGCTGTGTCATGGCCTCTCTGCTAGATCATGGATCGTGGAATAGATTACAGCAGTGCAGACTTCTGGGATATATCACAACTATGCTGAGAGAGCATATATATCCATCAAACTAAGTCTTGAGAGTGAAACTCTTGCTCCGTTCCAAAGCCTAAAGAGCTGCCTACTAAGGCACCATTTTAAGAGTTGAAGGGTATTTCAAAAGATAAAAATGTTCATTAAGATGCCTCCTAAGATACCTTGTTTAAGCCAAATTCCAAGGTAACATCGTAAGCATCCTTTGCAGAAAAGGCAATGGCAAAATTCACTGTGAAAATTAGGGTGGCCATACGTCCGGATTTTAAGCCCCCTGTCCGGCGTCCGGTGCAGCCTCGCGCCGGACACTCATTTGTCCTCCTTTTTGGAGTTGCGCTGAATCGGCTTAAAAAAAAAACACTCTAGAATCTTTATTGGGACGCAGCAGCATAGCGTCTAATGCCGCAAGATCTCTGGTCAAACAAATGATTGGCTGAAAGCGGTGTCAAATAAATATCATATATATTATTGGTAAAAACGTAAACAAGCCTCCACACGTGCTGGCTACGTCATATCATAACGTTAGCATGCCGATACGTCAGACCTCAGTTAATCCGGAATGGACAAAAGAACACGAATTTATATCAAGTGCTGTTGTCGCCTGAGCGGCTGCAGAGGGTGAACTTCTTTGTTAAAATCCTCTAACTGTCCATAATTTTTAGGGATGGCCCGATACCGATACTGGCATCGGGGATCGGGCCAATACTGTCCTAATATACTCGTACTCGTACTCGTACTCGTACTCATAAAAATTCGCCGATACCACGCACCGATACCACGTACATTTTGCAAAACGAAACTGGCCGCCGCGAGTGCTTTGTCGAGGTGAACTGAGGCATAGGAAAGTATAATGTCGGCGGTTTGGGCTCATTTCAAGTAGGGATGTCCCGATCCGATACTCAGGATCGGTATCGGCTCCGATACTGCCATTTTTGCGGGATCGGGTATCGATCAGACATCGATCAGACGAGGCCGATCCAAATCCGATATTGTGGTATTATGTGTTATTGTTAAGCCCCACAAAAGGCACAAAAACATTCTAAAGTACCATAACGTTTTCGTGCACTCTATTATAAGTGTTCTGAAGCCATTATGTGAGAGAGAAATTAATATTTAAGTCATTAAATTCAAGATCACGTAAACTTTTCCCTCTCGCGGCTGTCAGTCATTCTCCATTCAGCATTCAAACAGCGCGTCGCGTTCGGTTACAGTCAATGATGAAACTATCTTCAAGATGATTCAATGTTAATACTATTATACTTGATAAGATAAAGGTCTATGTTTTCGCATATAACAACTTTATCTTGCTGGACTTTATTGCTGTAACTCAATCGTGTTACTCTCTACCGGGTGTCGGACGCTGTCGGTTTGATCCATAGGGTTTGATCACAACACTAGAGTCAGAGCACTATAATTGTTCTTCACGCGCACAGTAACTAAAATTTAAAACTGTTAAAAGAAAAGGCTCAATAAACGATTGCATAGATAGATACTGTATAATACACTGTCCATCAATATGTATCTCCGTTGTGCTTTGAACTTTTCAAAGCGGACTCGACGCGCTGCATGCTGTAACTCCACGTGGCTTCAAGCGCATCATTCTCCGCTCGGGATGCGCATACGCGCTTTGTGCCGCACTGTATTGAAGCCTTTCATATCATAATGCAGTGACGCAATTAAAGCTTATTAACATTAATAATTATTAATGTTGCTGCCTCATTAAATAGCTGTGCAATACACTTAAAACATGTCTCAATTTTATAGCAGATTTAGCTATATCTAAAATAATTATCTTTTTCATTTTTGTTACCCTTGTTTTTCATGAATGTATTTTACAACAATAAGAAGAGCAATGTGTATTATCCACTAATAGATTATGATCATATATTTTGGGGATTTGTTGTTTATCTTTATAATGAAGCTGTCTGTATTAAGTAGATTGTGTTTAACACACACAAGAGTGATAATCAGTTTAACACAGTTATAGAAATTCTACTTGATTTAAAAAACAAAAACTGTACTGGTATTTACAATGTAGAATGCTGCTGTTTAAATTGTTTTAACTTTAAACCTGTTGGTAGCTAGCTAGCTTTAAGTACTGAAGTATCTGTATTTTCTTTCATTTATATATTTCTTTATTTTTTTGTAGTGTTTGAATAAAGGGTGGCAATCTTTCATAATCAACTGTTGTTGTGGACTATATAGGAGGTATATTTTAGGTGGCTAATTGAGAAAATTGCTATATTTTTTATTAGTTTAAGAATAAAATAAAAATATCGGATCAATATCGGTATCGGCAAAAGCCAAAGCTGCGGCATCGGTATCGGTATCGGAAGTGAAAAAGTGGTATCGGGACATCCCTAATTTCAAGATAAGGGGTGATGACAACAGCAAGGCAGACTGTGAGTTATGTTCAGCTAAGGTGTCGAGAGGAGGGAAAGAAAGTACATCGTTTAACACCAGCAATCTAATTAAACATCTGAAGACGCATCATAGATCTGATGGCCGAGCGCGCGCGCGGGCGGTAATGCACTCACTCTGTGTGTGCGGGTTACGGGAGAATAAAACGATTCGCAGGACTCCCGCAAACTAGAAATATCTATGAATAAAACATAAAAACTAAAAGATTTTTATTCATCTCTTGCAGAAAAGCAACAAGAACAACTACAACAAAATAGAAACGATTTACAGGCCAGAGTTTCTATTCATAACATGGTTACAGCGTTGAGCGATGTAGCCAATCACAGACATATGTGTTGATTTCTTGAACGCAATGGCCAATCAGAAGCATTTAAGATAGACTCCCCTCACCGCTCAAAACGGACTTTTTTGTTCAGTGCTGAATTCTGTATGCTGGCAAATCCTCTAATTATAACAAACAAAGTGTGGATATTATGAAAGATTGATTGTGCAGTCAGCTTCATTGATAATAACAGAGATGTGTGAGATCGCGATGAACTGTCAGCTTTTAGGATTTATTAAGGGAGAGCACTTTGCGCGCATTCAGTCATGCCAGACCATGCACGCAGTAGCCTGCTTGCTTTTAT
This sequence comes from Rhinichthys klamathensis goyatoka, assembly GCF_029890125.1. NCBI lineage: Eukaryota > Metazoa > Chordata > Actinopteri > Cypriniformes > Leuciscidae > Rhinichthys > Rhinichthys klamathensis. The sequence goes on from NW_026607344.1 coordinate 160,706, forward strand.
GTTAAATTAACAGTGGTTTGTGTGTTAATACATTTATTATTTTACTAATTTTTATTTATTTTTAGACTTGTTAAAACAAGCAGAGAAGAAAATAAAAACAGTCTTCTAACCTGTGTTCTAAAATAGTCGTCTTCTTTTCTGGGAGCCTATTACTTTTGCGGTAGAAATATCGGTATCGGTACTCGGTATCGGCAAGTACACAAATGTAAATACTCGTACTCGTATCGGTTTGAAAAAAAATGGTATCGGGCCATCCCTAATAATTTTCATACAATTTATGAAGTAAACATCCTATTCAGAAGTAGAATGGGTGGTTTGGCAGTATTTGATTTAAATTCAACCACTAAAAAACGCATAAAAAGAGCACATATGTGCATTATAGCTCGGAGCCGCATCACAAATTGAGAATCCATTATATTTTTCTGTATAATTTAAAACATTCAGACCTTTTTTTCTCATAAAATTGAATTGATGTTATCTTTTGAACTCTTGGCATGAAAACAAACTGAGGTTTAGGTTTAACTTTAGGTTTTATTTCACCTGTGGGACGGTGACAGTCAAGGGGTTAAGAACTGAAATGTGTATTTATTTATTTTTCGCATTCATTATTTGTTTATTTATGCATTTATTTTATTTCCAGAAGTTTTCAGGCACTGTGCACTTTGCAAGACATTTCATCTCAGTGGTCAGTTTTTGAAACAGACATCACAATGTCTGTGAATACAAATACTGTGAACAAACACTTTTTTCCTGTTACACATATAGGTCTACATCAAGATATATCGTATATCAAATTGTCTGGCAATGAATATAGAGTAGGCCTAGGCAATTTCAGAATCACTGTATCATGATACCATCGATATGATGGACAAAATTGTATTGTAGTTGCGAGTACACCAGAGTATGCAATTATTCTTGCCTCACTAAATGCCGCAGAGTGTCCTTTTTGGTGTTATGGAAATGGCCACCCTAGTGAAAATGTCAGAGAAAACTAATGCAAGATGTTGGACGAGGCAAGATAAATATTGATTATAAATAAGCTTGTATTTCATTAACACTGACTCACTAAATACTGACAAAAAAGTCATAAAATAGAATTTAAAAATGTAATATTGTACCTAATATTTGTGTGCAATGAGCGTTTAGGTTTCAAATTTCATGTTGTTAGCTTAGCGACATGCTAACAACATACTCAAGCAAGACAAGTTGCTGCCTAAGTCAAGTGTTACAAATCAGTCACGTATAAGGATCTATTTGAGTTAGAATGCTGTTTTGGAAGGTAATAACTCCGCTGACTAAGTTTTGTAACAGAGCGAAAAGAAAGGAACATGCGTCTTTCCTGATACCATCTTACTTTGGATCTATGACCAGGCTTTGGATCTATTTCCTGAAAACTGCTCATTTTCTCTCCGTCCCCCTCCGCTCTGGCTTCCCTCCCTCACAGATTACGAACTAGAGGGGAGGACAGGTGAGACCGCCTATAATTCTTCCACAGCAGAGGGTCGATAATTTCAGGAAGGGGCAATATATCTGACTCCATTGCTTATTATTACACAAGGGCCATAATTCCCCAGCTCTTGATGTATACGACTGCAGAGATTCACTCTATCAGAGTCACCTGGCTAAACTACGGCTTCCAACAATGCAACAGAGCATCTAACAAATAGAGCGCGATGGCAGAAATGCATCCTTGCACATACTGTAAGGTTCAAAATTAACCTTTTGCCATATCTACCAATGGAAAATGAGATTTACAGTCCCAAAATATTTCATAAAACAAAAATAAATAATGCAT